>NW_028270176.1:29200548-29445548 GCF_037043375.1 Chiloscyllium plagiosum | reverse complement strand
GTCAGTGCTGAGGGAGCGCAGCACTGTCGGAGGGTCAGTGCTGAGGGAGTGTTGCACTGTCTGAGGGTCAGTGCTGAGGGAGTGCCGCACTGTCTGAGGGTCAGTGCTGAGGGAGCGCCGCACTGTCGGAGGGTCAGTGCTGAGGGAGTGTTGCACTGTCTGAGGGTCAGTGCTGAGGGAGTGCCGCACTGTCTGAGGGTCAGTGCTGAGGGAGTGCCGCACTGTCTGAGGGTCAGTGCTGAGGGAGCGCCGCACTGTCGGAGGGTCAGTGCTGAGGGCGTGGGCACTGTCGTAGGGTCAGTGCTGAGGGAGTGGGCACTGTCGGAGGGACAGTGTTGAGGGAGTGCCGCACTGTCGGAGTGTCAGTGCTGAGGGCGTGGGCACTGTTGGAGGGTCAGTGCTGAGGGAGTGCCGCACTGTCGGAGGGACAGTGTTGAGGGAATGCCGCACTGTCGGAGGGACAGTGTGGAGTGCCGCACTGTCGGAGGGTCAGTGCTGAGGGCGTGGGCACTGTCGGTGGGTCAGAGCTGAGGGAGTGCTGCACTATCGGAGGGTCAGTGCTGAGGGCGTGGGCACTGTCGGAGGGTCAGTGCTGAGGGAGTGCCGCACTGTCGGAGGGTCAGTGCTGAGGGAGTGCCGCACTGTGGGAGGGTCAGTGCTGAGGGAGTGCCGCACTGTCGGAGGGTCAGTGCTGAGGAAGTGCCGCACTGTCGGAGGGTCAGTGCTGAGGGAGTGGGTACTGTCGGAGGGTCAGTGCTGAGGGAGTGCCGCACTGTCGGAGGGTCAGTGCTGAGGGAGTGGGCACTGTCGGAGGGTCAGTGCTCTAAGGATAGTGACCTGAAGCATATTGTCCATCTGGATATCGCAGACACAATACGACACAGAGGGGAGAGGGACTGCACCCGACATCAAGGCTGCATTCGACCGAGTGTGGCATCACAGAGCCCGGGCAAATCTGGAATCAGTGGGCATCAGGGGGCGACGCTTCCGTGATTAGAGTCAGACCTGGCACACAGGAAGATGGTTGTGGTGGTTGGAGGGTCAGCCATCTCAGCTCCAGGCCGTCTCTGCAGGAGTCCCTCAGGGTAGAGCCCGAGGCCCAAACCATCTTCAGCTGCTTCATCACTGACCCTCCCTCTGCCATAAGGTCAGGATGGGGATGTTCACTGATGGTTACACAGCGTTCAGCACCATTCCCCACTCCTCACAGACTGAAGCAGGCCATGTCCAAATGCACCAAGATCTGGACAGTATCCAGGCTTGGGCTGACAAGGGGCAAGTAACATTCACACCACACACTAACCAAACGTATATCACCTCCAACATGAGGGAATCTAACCCCTGCCCCTTGACGTTCCACGGTGTTCCCATCACTGAATCCCCCACTGTCACCATCCTGGGGGTGACCATTGACCAGAAAACCAACTGGACCCTCCACATAAACACAACGACTCCAAGAGCAGGTCAGAGGCTGGGAATCCTGCAGCGAGTAACTCCCCTCCTGACTCCCCCCAAAGCCTGTCCCACCATCGACAAGGCACAAGGCAGGAGGCTGAGGGAATACTCCCCACTTGCCCCTGGATGAGGGCAGCTCCAACAACACTCGAGAAGCTTGACACCTTCCAGGGAGAAAGCAGCCCCCACACCCATAAACATCCCCTCCCTCCCCGCACCGACGCTCAGTAACAGCAGTGTGTACCATCCCCTCCCTCCCCACACCAACGCTCAGTAACAGCAGTGTGTACCATCCCCTCCCTCCCCCCACCGACGCTCAGTAACAGCAGTGTGTACCATCCCCTCCCTCCCCCCACCGACGCTCAGTAACAGCAGTGTGTACCATCCCCTCCCTCCCCCACCGACGCTCAGTAACAGCAGTGTGTACCATCCCCTCCCTCCCCCCACCGACGCTCAGCAACAGCAGTGTGTACCATCCCCTCCCTCCCCGCCACCGACGCTCAGTAACAGCAGTGTGTACCATCCCCTCCCTCCCCCCACCGACGCTCAGTAACAGCAGTGTGTACCATCCCCTCCCTCCCCCACCGACGCTCAGTAACAGCAGTGTGTACCATCCCCTCCCACCCCCACCGACGCTCAGTAACAGCAGTGTGTACCATCCCCTCCCTCCCCCCACCGACGATAAGTAACAGCAGTGTGTACCATCCCCTCCCTCCCCCCACCGACGCCCAGTAACAGCAGTGTGTACCATCCCCTCCCTCCCCCCCACCGACGCTCAGTAACAGCAGTGTGTACCATCCCCTCCCTCCCCCACCGACGCTCAGTAACAGCAGTGTGTACCATACCCTCCCTCCCCTACCGACGCTCAGTAACAGCAGCGTGTACCATCCCCTCCCTCCCCCCACTGACGCTCAGTAACAGCAGTGTGTACCATCCTCTCCCTCCCCCCACCGATGCTCAGTAACAGCAGTGTGTACCGTCCCCTCCCTCCCCCCACTGACGCTCAGTAACAGCAGTGTGTACCATCCTCTCCCTCCCCCCACCGACACTCAGTAACAGCAGTGTGTACCGTCCCCTCCCTCCCCCCACCGACACTCAGTAACAGCAGTGTGTACCGTCCCCTCCCTCCCCCCACTGACGCTCAGTAACAGCAGTGTGTACCATCCTCTCCCTCCCCCCACCGATGCTCAGTAACAGCAGTGTGTACCGTCCCCTCCCTCCCCCCACTGACGCTCAGTAACAGCAGTGTGTACCATCCTCTCCCTCCCCCCACCGACACTCAGTAACAGCAGTGTGTACCTTCCCCTCCCTCCCCCACTGACGCTCAGTAACAGCAGTGTGTACCATCCCCTCCCTCCCCCCACCGACGCTCAGTAACAGCAGTGTGTACCATCCCCTCCCTCCCCCCACTGACGCTCAGTAACAGCAGTGTGTACCATCCCCTCCCTCCCCCCACCGATGCTCAGTAACAGCAGTGTGTACCATCCCCTCCCTCCCCCCACCGACGCTCAGTAACAGCAGTGTGTACCATCCCCTCCCCCCCCCACCGACGCTCAGTAACAGCAGTGTGTACCATCCCCTCCGCCCCCCCACCGACGCTCAGTAACAGCAGTGTGTACCATCCCCTCCCCCCCCCCACCGACGCTCAGTAACAGCAGTGTGTACCATCCCCTCCCCCCCCCCACCGACGCTCAGTAACAGCAGTGTGTACCATCCCCTCCCTCCCCCCACCGACGCTCAGTAACAGCAGTGTGTACCATCCCCTCCCTCCCCCCACCGACGCTCAGTAACAGCAGTGTGTACCATCCCCTCCCTCCACCCACCGACGCTCAGTAACAGCAGTGTGTACCATCCCCTCCCTCCCCCACCGACGCTCAGTAACAGCAGTGTGTACCATCCCCTCCCTCCTCCCCACCGACGCTCAGTAACAGCAGTGTGTACCATCCCCTCCCTCCCCCCACCGACGCTCAGTAACAGCAGTGTGTACCATCCCCTCCCTCCCCCCCACCGACGCTCAGTAACAGCAGTGTGTACCATCCCCTCCCTCCCCCCACCGACGCTCAGTAACAGCAGTGTGTACCATCCCCTCCCTCCCCCCACCGACGCTCAGTAACAGCAGTGTGTACCATCCCCTCCCTCCCCCCACCGACGCTCAGTAACAGCAGTGTGTACCATCCCCTCCCTCCCCCCACCGACCCTCAGTAACAGCAGTGTGTACCATCCCCTCCCACCCCTCACCGACGCTCAGTAACAACAGTGTGTACCATCCCCTCCCACCCCTCACCGACGCTCAGTGACAGCAGTGTGTACCATCCCCTCCCTCCCCCCACCGACGCTCAGTAACAGCAGTGTGTACCATCCCCTCCCTCCCCCCACCGACCCTCAGTAACAGCAGTGTGTACCATCCCCTCCCACCCCTCACCGACGCTCAGTAACAGCAGTGTGTACCAGCTACAAGACCCACTGCAGGAACTCACCAAAGACTCTCAGGCAGCAGCTTCCAAACCCACGGCCACTTCCATCTCGAAGGACAAGGGTCAGCAGGTACATGGGAACACCACCCCCTGCAAGTTTCCCTCGGAGCCCCTCACCCTCCCGACTTGGAAATATATCAGCCGTTCCCTCCTGGGTCAGAATCCGGGAATTCCCTCCCTCAGGGACATTGTGGGTCTACCCACAGCACATGGACTGCAGCGGGTCAAGAAGGCAGCTCACCCCCACCTTTTCAAGGGGGGGCAACTAGGGACAGGGCAGTAAATGCTGTACCCCCACCCCCGCACCCCCGCCAGTGGAGCCTATGTCCTATGATTGATTAAAAAAAAACACACGAAAGGGAACGTTGATGGGAGCCCTTTGTCTGTCAATCAATGGAGACTGGGTCTAGATCAGAGTGGTGCTGGAAAAGCACAGCAGGTCAGGCAGCATCCGAGGAGCAGGAACACCAACGTTTCTGTCACCATGGAGACAAGGGTTAGTGGGGCTCTGGGGGAGACCTGAAGCAATGTGTGAGCTGAACCATTCGGCCCGTCAGTCTGTGGTATGGCCAATCGATGTCCCCTACATCCTCCATGGAAACAATCCTGTCCACACACTGGAAGAATTACACACATTTTTTAATCCTTATGGTTTAGTCTGAAGTCCTTTCTAACCAGAGATTTATTTATCCTCAGTCATTCCTGAGGCACTCCAGAAAATCCGGTTGATTGCTCCACAGCATTGGAGAGCCTGACAGAACACGCAAAGGCCACTCTGCCCACTGTGAGCGTTCCAGGCCTCTCGGAGAGATCTCCTCAATTGTTCGCACTCTCCCGTCCTAACTCCCCTCCCCCTCATTCCTGCAGCCTTTCCCCCCCTTTGAACGTTTCTGTGATGCTTCCCAGGACCATGAAGTCAAACAGCATCGAAGAGGCCATTCAGCCCATCAACAACCAGCCGCTCTCAATCCATACGTATCCCACCTCCAGCACTCGGCCTTGTGTGAGGTTTATGACACTCCAAGTGTTCATCCATGTACTTTTCAACTCACCTCCCCCCCCCCCCCCCTGCCGAGTTTGGAAGTTGCTGTTGAATCTGCCCATTTCGGGCAGCAGGTCCCAGATACAACAGCGACTAGCTGGGTCAGAAACCAAATTCACCCCCTTTCCCCAACCCTCTCTCTCTCTCGTTTTTCCCGATTCCCTCCAATCCGTAGCCCTCTGGTGACTGTCCCTCCTGCCCCTGGGAATGGTGTCTCCCTCATCGACTCATGTGGGGATTCTGAACGCCTCGCTTCAATCTCCCCCTTCACCTTCCTTGCTCCCAGGGAAATGATCCCAGTCTCTCTCTTCATGTCCAAGACAGAGGGTGGTAGTGGAGGGTTGTTTTTCAGACTGAAGCCTGTGACCAGTGGAGTGCCACAAGGATCGGTGCTGGGTCCTCTACTTTTCATCATTTTTATATAAATGATTTGGATGCGAGCATAAGACGTACTGTTAGTAAGTTTGCAGATGACACCAAAATTGGAGGGGTAGTGGACAGCGAAGAGGATTACCTCCGATTACAACAGGATCTGGACCAGATGGGCCAATGGGCTGAGAAGTGGCAGATGGAGTTTAATTCAGATAAATGCGAGGTGCTGCATTTTGGGAAAGCAAATCCCAGCAGGACTTATACACTTAATGGTAAGGTCCTAGAGAGTGTTCCTGAACAAAGAGACCTTGGAGTGCAGGTTCATAGCTCCTTGAAAGTGGAGTCGCAGGTAGATAGGATAGTGAAGAAGGCGTTTGGTATGCTTTCCTTTATTGGTCAGAGTACTGAGTACAGGAGTTGGGAGGTCATGTTGCGGCTGTACAGGACATTGGTTAGGCCACTGTTGGAATATTGTGTGCAATTCTGGTCTCCTTCCTATCGGAAAGATGTTGTGAAACATGAAAGGGTTCAGAAAAGATTTACAAGGATGTTGCCAGGGTTGGAGGATTTGAGCTACAGGGAGAGGTTGAATGGACTGGAGCTGTTTTCCCTGGAGCGTCGGAGGCTGAGGGGTGACCTTACAGAGGTTTACAAAATCATGAGGGGCATGGATAGGTTAAATAGACAAAGTCTTTTCCATGGGGTGGGGGAGTCCAGAACTAGAGGGGCATAGGTTTAGGGTGAGAGGGGAAAGATACAAAAAGAGACCTAAGGGGCAACTTTTTCACACAGAGGGTGGTACGTGTATGGAATGAGCTGCCAGAGGATGTGGTGGAGGCTGGTACAATTGCAACATTTAAGAGGCATCTGGATGGGAATATGAATAGGAAGGGTTTGGAGGGATATGGGCTGGGTGCTGGCAGGTGGGACTAGGTTGGGTGTCGGATGTGGGTGAGTCAGACCGAAGGGTCTGTTTCCATGCTGTATCTCTCTTTGAGTCAACAACTGGACACCCTCATCTCCAGAACATTCCCAGAAAATCTCCTGCTCACCCTCTCCAAGGCCTCAACATCCTTCCTAAATGGTGTGGGACGCTTGAATTACACAACTCACAATTCCCCAGCTGAGTGTGGGCCGTGGTGTACAAAGACACAATGATAATTTAGTCAAACTGGAGAAGTGCAGAAGCTGGAGAGCGGGAACAAAGACAGAAATTACCGGCAAATCTCAACAGGTCTGGCAGCATCTGTGGGGAGAAAGAAAGCAGAGTTAATATTTCTGGTCGGATATTTAGATAATTAGTCTGCTTTCAATACCTCTGCTTTCTCCCCACAGATACTGCCAGACCTGTTGAGTTTCGCCAGGACTTTCTGCTTCCAATAGCAATAATTTCCTTGGTATAGCTGAAAGACCTCGTGTTGAGGAACACCAAGATGATGAATCCTGTTTCATCTGCCTTTGTCGCTTTCAGAGAATGGTGAGCACAGATTCAGTATTCTCTCTCGGTTCCGGCACCGTTTTTAACACTTTTCAGTTTGAAGTTCACCACTTTGCACTTCTCTGTGTTAAACTGTACCTGCCCCATGCCTGTCCCTGCCCCTGACACCAAACCTTTGAGGATATTTCAGAGCTTTATTCCACCCTCGAACCTTGACGTGATGCTTCCTCCACTCGATTCCAGGAGATCTTTGAGATGCAGTAACGGAGGCTGAGAGTTCGAGTCAAGGAAGTTGTGTTCTCATAGAAAATTGTAGAGTACTACCAGTGTGGAAACAGGCCCTTCAGCCCACCTAGTCCACACTGACCCCACTGAAGATTAACCCACCAAGCCCATTCCCCCTACTTTATTTACCCCGGACTAATGCCCCTAACCTGCACATCCCTGGGCACTATGGGACAATTTCCCATGGCCAATCCACCCTAACCTGCACATCCCTGGGCACTATGGGACAATTTAGCATGGCCAATCCACCCTAACCTGCACATCCCTGGGCACTATGGGACAATTTAGCATGGCCAATCCACCCTAACCTGCACATCCCTGGGCACTATGGGACAATTTAGCATGGTCAATCCACCCTAACCTGCACATCCCTGGACACTATGGGACAATTTAGCTTGGCCAATCCACCCTAACCTGCACATCCCTGGGCACTATGGGACAATTTCCCATGGCCAATCCACCCTAACCTGCACATCCCTGGACACTATGGGACAATTTCCCATGGCCAATCCACCCTAACCTGCACATCCCTGGGCACTATGGGACAATTTCCCATGGCCAATCCACCCTAACCTGCACATCCCTGGGCACGATGGGACAATTTAGCATGGCCAATCCACCCTAACCTGCACATCCCTGGGCACAATGGAACAATTTAGCATGGCCAATCCACCCTAACCTGCACATCCCTGGGCACTATGGGACAATTTAGCATGGCCAATCCACCCTAACCTGCACATCCCTGGGCACTATGGGACAATTTAGCATGGCCAATCCACCCTAACCTGCACATCCCTGGACACTATGGGACAATTTTCCATGGCCAATCCACCCTAACCTGCACATCCCTGGACACTATGGGACAACTTAGCATGGCCAAACCACCCTAACCTACACATCCATGGACATTATGGGACAATTTCCCATGGCCAATCCACCCTAACCTGCACATCCCTGGGCACAATGGAACAATTTAGCATGGCCAATCCACCCTAACCTGCACATCCCTGGGCACTATGGGACAATTTAGCATGGCCAATCCACCCTAACCTGCACATCCCTGGGCACTATGGGACAATTTAGCATGGCCAATCCACCCTAACCTGCACATCCCTGGGCACTATGGGACAATTTAGCATGGCCAATCCACCCTAACCTGCACATCCCTGGGCACAATGGAACAATTTCCCATGGCCAATCCACCCTAACCTGCACATCCCTGGGCACTATGGGACAATTTCCCATGGCCAATTCCCCCTAACCTGCACATCCCTGGACACTATGGGACAATTTAGCATGGCCAATCCACCCTAACCTGCACATCACTGCACACTATGGGACAATTTAGCATGGCCAATCCACCCTAACCTGCACATCCCTGGGCACTATGGGACAATTTAGCCTTGCCAAACCACCCTAACCTGCACATCCCTGGACACTATGGGACAACTTAGCATGGCCAAACCACCCTAACCTACACATCCATGGACTCTATGGGACAATTTCCCATGGCCAATCCACCCTAACCTGCACATCCCTGGGCACCATGGGACAATTTAGCATGGCCAATACACTCTAACCTGCACATCCCTGGACACTATGGGACAATTTAGCCTTGCCAAACCACCCTAACCTGCACATCCCTGGACATTATGGGACAACTTAGCATGGCCAAACCACCCTAACCTACACATCCATGGACACTATGGGACAATTTCCCATGGCCAATCCACCCTAACCTGCACATCCCTGGGCACTATGGGATAATTTAGCATGGCCAAACCACCCTAACCTACACATCCATGGACACTATGGGACAATTTCCCATGGCCAATCCACCCTAACCTGCTCATCCCTGGGCACTATGGGACAATTTCCCATGGCCAATCCACCCTAACCTGCACATCCCTGGGCACTATGGGACAATTTAGCATGGCCAATCCACCCTAACCTGCACATCCCTGGGCACTATGGGACAATTTAGCTTGGCCAATCCACCCTAACCTGCACATCCCTGGGCACTATGGGACAATTTAGCATGGCCAATCCACCCTAACCTGCACATCCCTGGGCACTATGGGACAATTTAGCATGGCCAATCCACCCTAACCTGCACATCCCTGGGCACAATGGAACAATTTCCCATGGCCAATCCACCCTAACCTGCACATCCCTGGGCACTATGGGACAATTTCCCATGGCCAATTCCCCCTAACCTGCACATCCCTGGACACTATGGGACAATTTAGCATGGCCAATCCACCCTAACCTGCACATCCCTGGGCACTATGGGACAATTTAGCATGGCCAATCCACCCTAACCTGCACATCCCTGGGCACTATGGGACAATTTAGCCTTGCCAAACCACCCTAACCTGCACATCCCTGGACACTATGGGACAACTTAGCATGGCCAAACCACCCTAACCTACACATCCATGGACTCTATGGGACAATTTCCCATGGCCAATCCACCCTAACCTGCACATCCCTGGGCACCATGGGACAATTTAGCATGGCCAATACACTCTAACCTGCACATCCCTGCACACTATGGGACAATTTAGCCTTGCCAAACCACCCTAACCTGCACATCCCTGGACACTATGGGACAACTTAGCATGGCCAAACCACCCTAACCTACACATCCATGGACACTATGGGACAATTTCCCATGGCCAATCCACCCTAACCTGCACATCCCTGGGCATCATGGGACAATTTAGCATGGCCAATACACTCTAACCTGCACATCCCTGGACACTATGGGACAATTTAGCCTTGCCAAACCACCCTAACCTGCACATCCCTGGACACTATGGGACAACTTAGCATGGCCAAACCACCCTAACCTACACATCCATGGACACTATGGGACAATTTCCCATGGCCAATCCACCCTAACTGCACATCCCTGGACACTATGGGACAATTTAGCATGGCCAATCCACCCTAACCTGCACATCCCTGGGCACTATGGGACAATTTCCCATGGCCAATCCACCCTAACCTGCACATCCCTGGGCACTATGGAACAATTTAGCTTGGCCAATCCACCCTAACCTGCACATCCCTGGGCACTATGGGACAATTTAGCATGTCCAATCCACCCTAACCTGCACATCCCTGGGCACTATGGGGCAATTTCCCATGGCCAATCCACCCTAACCTGCACATCCCTGGGCACTATGGGACAATTTAGCATGACCGATCCATCCTAACCTGCACATCGCTGGGCTCTATGGGACAATTCCCCATGGCCAATCCACCCTAACCTACACATGTTTGGACTGTGGGAGGAAACTGGTGCACCCGGAGGAAACCCTCCCTGACATGGCGAGAACGTGGAAACTTCCGAGGCTGGAATCGAACTCAGGTCCCTGGTGCTGTGAGGCCGCAGTGCTAACCACTGAGCTACTGTTCTGTCCCAGATAGGCTGGGTGCATTACAGACCGCTCCCTGCAAACTCTCCAACACTCGCCAACAACAGAGCAGAAGGGGACGGGATTTCGTATTCAGCCACATACAAATGGGAAGATGGTCGAGCGTCCAACGTCGCTGCCTCTAACCTTGGACTGCAACCTGCAAGTATCCATCAGGCCATAACACCAGAAGGTTGCACAATAGAGTTAGGCCATTTGGCCCATCAAGCCAGCTTGCCCATTCGATCATGACTGATAGGTTTCTCAACCCCAATCTCCTGTCTGTGTCCCCTCACCTTTGATTCACCCTTACTCATCCAGAACCTACCTCTGTCTCAGTGACGTGTCTCCCACAGCCCTCTGCAGCAATGATTCCCACAGATTCCCCACCCTCCGGTTGAAGAAATCCCTCCTCATCTCAGTTCCAAAGGGCTGTCCCTTCCCCCCTGAGGCTGTGCCCTCAGGCCCTGGTCTCTCCTACTGGTGCCCACTCTATCCAGGCCCTCTCAGTGTTCTGTAAGGGTCAATCAGACTCCCCCCTCATCCTTCTCAACTCCATCGAGTACAGGCCCCGAGTCCTCGACCTCTCCCCATAAGACAGGCCCTCCCTCCCCCAGGGATTATTCCTATAAACCTCCTCTGGATCCCCTTCCAACATCCTTCCTCAGATACGGGGCCCGAAACTGCCCACAATGTTCCAAATGCAGTCTGACCAGAGCCTCAGTAGTACACTGCCCGGTTTGTATTCCACCCCTCGCGAAATGTATGCTCACATTGCACTTGTCTCCCTAACTGAGCCTGTCTGCTAACCTAAAGAGAATCCGGGACCAGGATTCCCTTTGTGCTTCAGAACACCAAAGCCTTTCCCCATTTTATTCTTCCTTGCAAAGTCGCACCTTCCCGTGCTGTGTTTCACGAGTGAGCTAGGAGGGTGTGCCAGGAGCAGCACCAGGCAGACCTGAGGATGAGGTGCCAACCTGGTGCAGCCACCAAACGGGACTGCTTACATACCCAACAGCAAGTGGCAGACAGAGCGACGCGACCCCAGACCTGATGGATCGGATCTAAGCTCCGCAGTCCTGCCACGTCCAGTCGGGAATGGTGGGTGGGCGATTAAACAGCTCACTGGAGGAGGAAGAAGCTCCAGAAATATCCCCACCCTCAGTGACGGAGCAGCCCAGCACATCGGAGCAAAAGATAAGGCTGAAAGCTTTCCCAGCAATCTTCAGCCAGAAGTGCCAAGTGGCTGACCCAGCTCGGGCTCATGGAACATTCCAGCGCAGTCCAGGCCCTTCAGCCCTCGATGTTGAGCTGACCTGTGGAACCAATCTGAAGCCCATCTACCCTACACTATTCCATTCTCATCCACATGACTATCCAATGACCATTTCAATGCCCTTAAAGTTGGTGAGTCTGTTGCAGGCTGGGCATTCCATGACCCTACTACTCTTTGAGTAAAGAAACTACCTCTGACATCTGTCCTATATCTATCACCCCCTTAATTTAAAGCTATGTCCCCTCGTGCTCACCATCACCATCCTGAGGAAAATGGCTCTCCTTGTCCATGTGATTATCTTATATGTCTGGATTAAGTCACCTCTCAATCTTTTTCTCCCTAACGAAAACAGCCTCAGTCTTTTCTCATGAGACCTTCCCTCCAAACCCGGGAAAATCCTGGCAAAAAGCAAATAACTGTGGATGCCTAGCTTTGACAAAGGGTCAGTTAGACTCGAAACGTCAGCTCTTTTCCCTCCTTACAGATGCTGCCAGACCTGCTGAGATTTTCCAGCATTTCCTCTTCTGGTTTTAAATTCCTGGCAAATCTCCCCTGAACCCTTTCCAAAGCCTCCACATCCTTCCTGTAAAACGGTGACCAAAACTGCACACAATACTCCAAGTTCAGCCGCACTAGAGTTTTGTACAGCTGCAGCATGACCTCGTGGCTCTGAAACTCAATCCCTCTCCCAATAAAAGCTAACACACCGGGCGCCTTCTTAACAGCCCTATCAACCTGGGTGGGCACTTTCAGGGATCTATGTACCTGCGCTCCGAGATCTCTTTGCTCATCTACACTACCAAGAATCTTCCCATTAGCCCAGTACTCTGTATTCCTGTTACTCCTTCCAAAGTGAATCACCTCACACTTGTCCACATTAAACTCCATTTGCCACCTCTCAGCCCAGCTCTGCAGCTTATCCATGTCCCTCTGTAACCTACAACATCCTTCGTCACTATCCACAACTTTACCGACCTTAGTGTCATCCACAAATTTACTAACCCAGTTACTGGCTCCTCCAGTGGTCCCCAGCCCCACAGAGACCCGTCTCCAGCCAATTCGATTCACTCCACGCGTGATATCAGGAAACGGTCGGAGACACTGGACGCTGCAAAGGCTATGGGCCCTGATAACATTCCAGCTGTAGTACTGAAGACGTGTGCTCCAGGACTTGTCGCTCCCAGAGCCAAGCTGTTCCAGTTCAGTTACATCTCCCCGTCTGTGTGGACAATCACCCAGGTATATCCTGGACAGAAAAAGCAGGACAAATCCAACCTAACAATCATTGGATCCCCCATTATCAACATCCTGGGGTTTATCATTGATGATAAACTAAACTCGCTATGTAAATACATCGACAAGTACAGGTCAGAGAATCCTGCAGCAAACATCTCAGCCCCTGATTCCCAAATGCCCGACCAATGTCTGTTTGAACTATTGACGTTGCCTCTACCACACTCTGAGGCAGTACATCCTAAACTCTAACTCCTCACCAAGAGAATTCTCTCACAACACACTCGCCTGTAAATCTCTGCCCTCTGTTCTCCATCATAGAGTCATCGAGAGGTGGAAAAACACCGAGTGGGGGGGGGGGGGAAGGGGGGTGGGGGGGAACTCCCTTCACACCCACACACTAGACACTCCACCTCGATGTGTTTGTCACTGGTGGCTGGGGGAACACACCCTGTCTCCCTGCTGTCAGTCTGGGAGACAAACCGTTCACCACAGCTCCCCCCGCTGTGGATGTTGTAACCACACCAACATCACCATCCTTCACTCTCCATGTCTCGGTTACTCCACCCACCTCCCCACCACCTCAGTGAGACCAACGCATGTCCCCAATTACCCCAACACCCCTCCTGCGAACAGAGGGACTTGTTCAGCTATTTCAGACAACCTGGAATTGGAGCTATCGGGAAGGGTTGGGCAAGCTAGGACATTTTCCTTTCAAGTGTAGGAGGCTGAGGGGGAAGTCTTCTAGAGGTGTGTAAGATCATGAGGGACATGGGTAGGGTGAATGCACTCAGTCTTTTCCCCAGGGTTGGGGAATCGAGGACTAGAGGGCATAAGTTAAAGGTTAGAGGGCAAAGAATATAAGGGAACCTGAGCGCCAACTTTTTTACACAGAGGGTGGTACGCATTTGGAATGAGCTGCCAAAGGAAGTGGTTGAGGCGGGTACATGAATAACATTTAAAAGGCACTTGGACAGATACCTGGATAGGGAAGGGTGAGAGGATTATGGGCCAAGTGCAGGGAAATGGGGGTTAGCGTGAATGGACGTTTTGGTCAGCACGGAGCAGTGTGGACCGAAGGGCCTGTCTCCCTGCTGTGGGACTCTGTGGAGTCAGGTGTAGGCAGAATACCTTCCCTAGAGTGAGGACTATCAGTCAGCTTTGTTTCTGAACAATATTTTGCACGGGTTGGAAGGATTTCTAACACAATTCTCAGCCTGTTTGATGGTAATTATAGCACTTCCCTCGGGCTTTCACAAGGGGTTGGGTGGGCTGAGGGGCTCCCCAACCTGGGTCGTCAGGCCTAACACATTCCATCACAGGAACCCCTCGAGTCATCACCTCCACCGACACTCGGCTAAATCTGGGAATGGGTGTCAGCGGGATTTGAACTCAGGGAGTGAGATCCTAACCAAGCAGGCACAACAGCACATGGCCAGCTGTCAGAGAGATGTACAGCATGGAAACAGACCCTTCGGTCCAACCCGTCCATGCCGACCAGATATCCCAATCCAATCTAGTCCCACCTGCCAGCACCCGGCCCATATCCCCCCAAACCCTTCCTATTCATATACCCATCCAGATGCCTTTTAAATGTTGTAATTGTACCAGCCTCCACCACTTCCTCTGGCAGCTCATTCCATACACGTACCACCCTCTGGGTGATAAAGTTGCCCCTTAGGTCTCTTTTATATCTTTCCCCTCTCACCCTAAACCTATGTCCCTCTAGTTCTGGACTCCCCCACCCCAGGGAAAAGACCTTGTCTATTTACCCTATCCATGCCCCTCATAATTTTGTAAACCTCTATAAGGTCACCCCTCAGCCTCTGACACTCCAGGGAAAACAGCCCCAGCCTGTTCAGCCTCTCCCTGTAGCTCAGATCCTCCAGCCCTGGCAACATCCTTGTAAATCTTTTCTGAACCCTTTCAAGTTTCATAACATCTTTCCGATAGGAAGGAGACCAGAATTGCACACAATATTCCAACAGTGGCCTAACCAATGTCCTGTACGGCTACAACATGACCTCCCAACCCCTGTACTCAACACTCTGACCAATAAAGGAAAGCATGCCAAACGCCATCTTCACTATCCTATCGACCTGCGACTCTACTTTCAAGGAGCTATGAACCTGCACTCCAAGGTCTCTTTGTTCAGCAACACTCCCTAGGACCTTACCATTCAGTGTATAAATCCCTCTGTAAGATTTCTGTTTTGTGACAGGATGTCACTGACTGGGGCAAAATTTGTTGCCTGTCCCTAATTGGTGAAGTGTGAGGTTGCTGAGTCACCTGCCGCTCCTCCAACCCAGCTTACTGCATCAGGTTCTCCTGATGTGATCCTCTCTACATCGGGGAGACCGAACGTAAACTTAGGGAAAGGATCACCAAGCATCACAGCCGGGCCCACAGGGGCCGACCAGACTTCCCAGTCACTGCCCATTTCACTTCCCCTTCCCACTCCCTTTCTGACATGGCCATCCTCCCAGTCACTGCCCATTTCACTTCCCCTTCCCACTCCCTTTCTGACATGACCATCCTCCCAGTCACCGCCCATTTCAATTCCCCTTCCCACTCCCTTTCTGACAAGACCATCCTCCCAGTCACCGCCCATTTCACTTCCCCTTCCCACTCCCTTTCTGACAAGACCATCCTCCCAGTCACCGCCCATTTCAATCCCCCCTTCCCACTCCCTTTCTGACAAGACCATCCTCCCAGTCACTGCCCATTTCACTTCCCCTTCCCACTCCCTTTCTGACAAGACCATCCTCCCAGTCACCGCCCATTTCAATCCCCCCTTCCCACTCCCTTTCTGACAAGACCATCCTCCCAGTCACCGCCCATTTCAATCCCCCCTTCCCACTCCCTTTCTGACAAGACCATCCTCCCAGTCACCTCCCATTTCACTTCCCCTTCCCACTCCCTTTCTGACAAGACCATCCTCCCAGTCACCGCCCATTTCAATTCCCCCCTTCCCACTCCCTTTCTGACAAGACCATCCTCCCAGTCACCGCCCATTTCAATCCCCCTTCCCACTCCCTTTCTGACATGACCATCCTCCCAGTCACCACCCATTTCAATCCCCCCTTCCCACTCCCTTTCTGACATGGCCATCCTCCCAGTCACCACCCATTTCAATCCCCCCTTCCCACTCCCTTTCTGACAAGACCATCCTCCCAGTCACCTCCCATTTCACCTCCCCTTCCCACTCCCTTTCTGACATGGCCATCCTCCCAGTCACCGCCCATTTCAGTCCCCCCTTCCCACTCCCTTTCTGACATGACCATCCTCCCAGTCACCATCCATTTCAATCCCCCTTCCCACTCCCTTTCTGACATGACCATCCTCCCAGTCACCACCCATTTCAATCCCCCTTCCCACTCCCTTTCTGACAAGACCATCCTCCCAGTCACCGCCCATTTCAATTCCCCTTCCCACTCCCTTTCTGACAAGACCATCCTCCCAGTCACCGCCCATTTCAATCCCCCTTCCCACTCCCTATCTGACATGACCCATCCTTGGCCTCCTCCATTGTCACAATAAACCACGGTGCAAATTGGAGGAACAACATCTCATCTTCTGCCTGGGCAGCCTACAGCCCGGAGGGTTCAATATTGAGTTCTCCAATATCAAATACCCTCCCTCCCCATCCCCCAACTCCCTTCCCAGCCCCTCCCCCTCCCACTTCCTTCCACTGCTCCCTGCCACCAACTGGATCCATTCCTCCCATTGACCAACCAGGTCGTACCCACTACCTTGTCTTCACATATCCCCCCTCCCCACTCCACCTCGCTTCCCCCTTTATCTGCAGCTCCCCTGACATCCACCCCCACTCCTGAGGAATGGTTACACCCGAAACATCGACTTCTCCACCTCCTGATGCTGCCTGCCTTGCTGTGTTCCCCCAACCTCCTGCCTGTCCCTCCTGATGCTGCCTGCCTTGCTGTGTTCCCCCAGCCTCCTGCCTGTCCCTCCTGGTGCTGCCTGCCTTGCTGTGTTCTCCCAGCCTCCTGCCTGTCCCTCCTGATGCTGCCTGCCTTGCTGTGTTCCCCCAGCCTCCTGCCTGTCCCTCCTGATGCTGCCTGCCTTGCTGTGTTCCCCCAGCCTCCTGCCTGTCCCTCCTGGTGCTGCCTGCCTTGCTGTGTTCCTCCAGCCTCCTGCCTGTCCCCCCTGATGCTGCCTGCCTTGCTGTGTTCCTCCAGCCTCCTGCCTGTCCCTCCTGATGCTGCCTGCCTTGCTGTGTTCCCCCAGCCTCCTGCCTGTCCCTCCTGATGCTGCCTGCCTTGCTGTGTTCCCCCAGCCTCCTGCCTGTCCCTCCTGATGCTGCCTGCCTTGCTGTGTTCCCCCAGCCTCCTGCCTGTCCCTCCTGATGCTGCCTGCCTTGCTATGTCCCTCCAGCCTCCTGCCTGTCCCTCCTGATGCTGCCTGCCTTGCTGTGTTCCCCCAGCCTCCTGCCTGTCGCTCCTGATGCTGCCTGCCTTGCTGTGTCCCTCCAGCCTCCTGCCTGTCCCTCCTGATGCTGCCTGCCTTGCTGTGTTCCCCCAGACTCCTGCCTATCCCTCCTGATGCTGCCTGCCTTGCTGTGTTCTCCCAGCCTCCTGCCTGTCCCTCCTGATGCTGCCTGCCTTGCTGTGTCCCTTCAGCCTCCTGCCCGTCCCTCCTGATGCTGCCTGCCTTGCTGTGTTTTTCCAGCCTATGGAGCAGTTTTGATAAGGGCCTGTGGGCCCAGGGCAATGTGGGAAACACGACAATAATGCTTAATCAGACGCAAATCAAACCCTTGAACGTATTTTTTTCACTTGCGGGACATTGGTGTTCCTGTCTGGGCCCAGTATTTATCATCCCCTGTCCCTAGTTGCCCCGCCCTTGAGAAGGTGGGGGTGAGCTGCCTACTTGAGCCGCTGCAGTCCATGTGCTGTGGGTAGACCCACAATGTCCCTGAGGGAGGGGATTCCAGGATTCTGACCCAGGAAGGAACGGCCGATATATTTCCATGTCAGGATGGTGAGGGGCTTGAGGAAACTCGCAGGGGGTGGTGTTCCCATGTACCTGCTGCCCCTTGTCCTTCGAGATGGAAGTGGCCGTGGGTTTGGAAGGTGCTGCCTGAGGGTCTTTGGTGAGTTTCTGTAGTGGGTCTTGTAGCTGGTACAACACTGCTGTTACTGAGGGTCGGTGGGGGGGAGGGAGGGGATGGTACACACTGCTGTTACTGAGCGTCGGTGGGGGGGAGGGAGGGGATGGTACACACTGCTGTTACTGAGCGTCGGTGGGGGGAGGGAGGGGATGGTACACACTGCTGTTACTGAGGGTCGGTGGGGGGAGGGGATGGTACACACTGCTGTTACTGAGGGTCGGTGGGGGGAGGGGATGGTACACACTGCTGTTACTGAGCGTCGGTGGGGGGGGGAGGGGACGGTACACACTGCTGTTACTGAGGGTCGGTGGGGGGAGGGAGGGGATGGTACACACTGCTGTTACTGAGCGTCGGTGGGGGAGGGAGGGGATGGTACACACTGCTGTTACTGAGCGTCGGTGGGGGGGGGAGGGGACGGTACACACTGCTGTTACTGAGGGTCGGTGGGGGGAGGGAGGGGATGGTACACACTGCTGTTACTGAGCGTCGGTGGGGGGGGGAGGGGACGGTACACACTGCTGTTACTGAGGGTCGGTGGGGGAGGGAGGGGATGGTACACACTGCTGTTACTGAGGGTCGGTGGGGGGGAGGGGATGGTACACACTGCTGTTACTGAGCGTCGTTGGGGGGCGGGAGGGGATGGTACACACTGCTGTTACTGAGCGTCGGTGGGGGGAGGGAGGGGATGGTACACACTGCTGTTACTGAGCGTCAGTGGGGGAGGGAGGGGATGGTACACACTGCTGTTACTGAGGGTCGGTGGGGGGAGGGAGGGGATGGTACACACTGCTGTTACTGAGCGTCGTTGGGGGGCGGGAGGGGATGGTACACACTGCTGTTACTGAGCGTCGATGGGGGGATGGAGGGGATGGTACACACTGCTGTTACTGAGGGTCGGTGGGGGAGGGAGGGGATGGTACACACTGCTGTTACTGAGGGTCGGTGGGGTGAGGGAGGGGATGGTACACACTGCTGTTACTGAGGGTCGGTGGGGGAGGGAGGGGATGGTACACACTGCTGTTACTGAGCGTCGGTGGGGGAGGGAGGGGATGGTACACACTGCTGTTACTGAGTGTCGGTGGGGGGAGGGAGGGGATGGTACACACTGCTGTTACTGAGCGTCGGTGGGAGGAGGGAGGGGATGGTACACACTGCTGTTACAGAGCGTCAGTGGGAGGAGGGAGGGGACAGTACACACTGCTGTTACTGAGCGTCGGTGGGGGGAGGGAGGGGATGGTACACACTGCTGTTACTGAGCGTCGGTGGGAGGAGGGAGGGGATGGTACACACTGCTGTTACAGAGCGTCAGTGGGGGGAGGGAGGGGATGGTACACACTGCTGTTACTGAGCGTCGGTGGGGGAGGGAGGGGATGGTACACACTGCTGTTACTGAGCGTCGGTGGAGGGGAGGGAGGGGATGGTACACACTGCTGTTACTGAGCGTCGGTGGGGGGAGGGAGGGGATGGTACACACTGCTGTTACTGAGCGTCGGTGGGGGGGGAGGGAGGGGATGGTACACACTACAGTTACTGAGTGTCGGGGGGGGAGGGAGGGGACGGTACACACTGCTGTTACTGAGGGTTGGTGGGGGGAGGGAGGGGATGGTACACACTGCTGTTACTGAGCGTCAGTGGGGGGAGGGAGGGGATGGTACACACTGCTGTTACTGAGCGTCAGTGGGGGGAGGGAGGGGATGGTACACACTGCTGTTACTGAGCGTCAGTGGGGGAGGGAGGGGACGGTACACACTGCTGTTACTGAGCGTCGGTGGGGGGAGGGAGGGGATGGTACACACTGCTGTTACTGAGCATCGGTGGGGGAGGGAGGGGATGGTACACACTGCTGTTACTGAGCGTCGGTGGGGGGAGGGAGGGGATGGTACACACTGCTGTTACTGAGGGTCGGTGTGGGGAGGGAGGGGATGGTACACACTGCTGTTACTGAGCGTCAGTGGGAGGAGGCAGGGGATGTTTGTGGGTGTTGGGTCAATCCAGCAGGGGCTGCTTTGTCCCTGGATGGTGTCGATCTTCTCGTGTGTTGTCGTCCCATCGTGCCCAGGGATGTGCAGGTTCGGTTCATTAGTCAGTGGTAAATATCGTGTAGGGGAATCGGTCGGGTGGGTTACTCGTCGGGGGGGGGGGTTCGGTGTGGACTTGTTGGGCCGAAGGGCCAGTTTCCACACTGTCAGGATTGTATGATGCCATGAGTCCACAAAAGATAACCCTCAGGATGTTGGTAGTGGGTGATTCAGTGATGGCAGCACCATTGAATGTCGAGGGGCCGTGGATAGATTGTCTCTCGTTGGATGCAATATTGTGATCACTGGGTTTGAGTTTCTCAGAGAGATTAACATTCTGAAAGCTGACCAATCCCAGCCGTTGCTTCACCCCTATGAGACACAGACGGAGAGAGTGAGACAGACACAGAGAGTTGAGCTCCAGGCTATGAAACCCAACAGCCCCTCCCCGACAAAGATGCTGTGTCGTGTCAAAAATAAACCGACGAGTTATTGGCTCTTCCCTGCAATTAATCCAATTAACGAACCAATTAGTAAGTGAAGCCATGATTCACAGAGCAACTTCAGCCTGGATAAATAGGCAAGGCTGGTCTTTGTCCAATCAGTTCAGACAGGATTCCTCCAAGTATTCCTCAAGCTTCCCGGTGAGTAACTTTCGGATAGTGTGGTGAGACTGGAGATACTGTCCTCTTCCCTCAGGAGTGAAGGCTCTGTCACTCCCTGACCTCACTATCTGTCCACTCTCAACTCGGGAAATCTCTCCCGCGTTCCCAAACCCAGCCTCATCCACATCCCAATCTCTGTCACCTCCTCCAGCCCCTACACCTCCTCCCTGTCTCTGTAACCCCCTCCAGCCCCTACACCCCCTCCCTATCTCTGTAACTCCCTCCAGCCCCTACATCCCCTCCCTATCTCTGTAAACCCCTCCAGCCCCTACACCCCCTCCCTGTCTCTGTAACCCCCTCCAGCCCCTACACCCCCTCCCTATCTCTGTAACTCCCTCCAGCCCCTACACCCCCTCCCTATCTCTGTAAACCCCTCCAGACCCTACACACCCACCCTATCTCTGTAACCTCCTCCAGCCCCTACACCCCCTCCCTATCTCTGTATCCCCCTCCAGCCCCTACACCCCCTCCCTATCTCTGTATCCCCCTCCAGCCCCTACAACCCCTCCCTCTCTCTATATCCCCCTCCAGCCCCTACAACCCCTCCCTCTCTCTGTAACACCCTCCAGCTCCTACACCCCCTCCAGCCCCTACACCCCTTCCCTATCTCTGTAACACCCTCCAGCCCCTACACCCCCTCCAGCCCCTACACCCCCTCCCTATCTCTGACACCCCCTCCAGCACCTACACCCCCTCCCTATCTCTGTAGCGCCCTCCAGCCCCTACACCCCCTCCAGCCCCTACACCCCCTCCCTATCTGTGTAACGCCCTCCAGCCCCTACACCCCCTCCAGCCCCTACACCCCCTCCCTATCTGTGTAACGCCCTCCAGCCCTTACACCCCCACCCGATCTGTGTAACGCCCTGCAGCCCTTACACCCCCTCCCTATCTCTGTGCCCAGGGCTGTGCAGGTTAGGGTGGATTGGCCACACTAAACTGTGTTCTGGATTAGTGGTGCTGGAAGAGCACAGCAGTTCAGGCAGCATCCAAGGAGCTTCGAAATCGACGTTTTGGACAAAAGCCCTTCATCAGGAATACAGGCAGAGAGCCTGAGTTGTGGAGAGATAAGCTAGAGGAGGGTGGGGGTGGGGAGAGAGTAGCAAAGAGTACAATAGGTGAGTGGGGGAGGGGATGAAGGTGATAGGTCAGGGAGGAGAGGGTGGAGTGGATAGGTGGAAAAGGAGATAGGCAGGTAGGACAAGTCATGGGGACAGTGCTGAGCTGGAAGGTTGGAACTAGGGTGAGGTGGGGGAAGGGGAAATGAGGAAACTGTTGAAGTCCACATTGATGCCCTGGGGTTGAAGTGTTCCGAGGCGGAAGATGAGGCGTTCTTCCTCCAAGCGTCTGGTGGTGAGGGAGCGGCGGTGAAGGAGGCCCAGGACCTCCATGTCCTCGGCAGAGTGGGAGGGGGAGTTGAAATGTTGGGACCCGGGGCGGTGTGGTTGATTGGTGCGGGTGTCCTGGAGATGTTCCCTAAAGCGCTCTGCTAGGAGGCGCCCAGTCTCCCCAATGTAGAGGAGACCGCATCGGGAGCAATGGATGCAATAAATGATATTAGTGGATGTGCAGGTAAAACTTTGATGGATGTGGAAGGCTCCTTTGGGGCCTTTTATAGAGGTGAGGGAGGAGGTGTGGGCGCAGGCTTTGCGGTTCCTGCTGTGGCAGGGGAAGGTGCCAGGATGGGAGGGTGGGTTGTAGAGGGTGCGTGCACCTGACCAGGTAGTCATGGAGGGAACGGTCTTTGCGGAAGGCGGTAAGGGGTGGGGAGGGAAATATATCCCTGGTGGTGGGGTCTGTTTGGAGGTGGGGGAAATGTCGGCGGATGATTTGGTTTATGCGAAGGTTGGTAGGGTGGAAGGTGAGCACCAGGGGCGTTCTGTCCTTGTTGCGGTTGGAGGGGTTGGGTCTGAGGGCGGAGGTGCAGGATGTGGACGAGATGCGTTGGAGGGCATCTTTAACCACGTGGGAAGGGAAATTGCGGTCTCTAAAGAAGGAGGCCAGGTGGCGTGTTCTGTGGTGGAACTGGTCCTCCTGGGAGCAGATATGGCGGAGGCGGAGGAATTGGGAATACAGGATGGCATTTTTGTTTTTCAAGAGGTAGGGTGGGAAGAGGTGTAATCCAGGTAGCTGTGGGAGTCGGTGGGTTTGCCATAGTGCCCAGGGATGTGCAGGTTAGGGTGGATTGACCATGCTAAATTGTCCCATAGTGTCCAGGGATGTGCAAGTTGGGGTGGATTGGCCATGCTAAATTGTCCCATAGTGTCCATGGATGTGCAGGTTAGGGTGGTTTGGCCATGCTAAATTGTCCCATAATGCCCAGTGATGTGCAGGTTAGGGTGGATTGGCCATGCTAAATTGTCCCATAGTGTCCATGGATGTGCAGGTTAGGGTGGATTGGCCATGCTAAATTGTCCCATAGTGCCCAGGGATGTGCAGGTTAGGGTGGTTTGGCCGTGCTAAATTGTCCCATAGTGCCCAGGGATGTGCAGGTTAGGGTGGATTGGCCATGCTAAATTGTCCCATAGTGTCCATGGATGTGCAGGTTAGGGTGGATTGGCCATGCTAAATTGTCCCATAGTGCCCAGGGATGTGCAGGTTAGGGTGGTTTGGCCGTGCTAAATTGTCCCATAGTGCCCAGGGATGTGCAGGTTAGGGTGGATTGGTCATGGGAAATTGTCCCATAGTGCCCAGGGATGTGCAGGTTAGGGTGGTTTGGCCGTGCTAAATTGTCCCATAGTGCCCAGGGATGTGCAGGTTAGGGTGGATTGGCCATGCTAAATTGTCCCATAGTGTCCATGGATGTGCAGGTTAGGGTGGATTGGCCATGCTAAATTGTCCCATAGTGCCCAGGGATGTGCAGGTTAGGCTGGATTGGCCATGCTAAATTGTCCCATAGTGCCCAGGGATGTGCAGGTTAGGGTGGATTGGTCATGGGAAATTGTCCCATAGTGTGCAGGGATGTGCAGGTTAGGGTGGATTACCGGCAAATATAGAGTAATAGGGAATGGTTCTGGGTGTGTTACTCATCGTTGGGTTGGTGTGTTCATGTCGGGCCAAAGGGCCTGTTTCTACACTGTGGGGATTCTCTGGTTGCATGGGCGGGGGAGTGGGGTTTGGTTTGTGTGGGGGAATGGTGGGGGGGCAGTGAATGATTGGACAAGGGATGGATGTTGGGGGGAGAGGGTCACTCTTTTGTGCACTCTTTCAGGTACGATCCCATCCCGTTGGTGAACGATGCGTGTCTCCGTGGTGACGCTGGCTTTCATCGGCTTGTTCCTGGCTTTCCTTGTGGGTGCGTATCCGGATCGGGCTGTTTGACCGCAGTGCCCTTCACCCACACCTCAACCATGACTGACACTGATGGGGAGTGGGATGGTGTGTGGGGTGGGGAGGTGGGGAGTGGGTGAGAAGATTGGATGGAGCTGGGACGTTTAGGGAAAAGAGGAAACGAGAGACGACGGAAAAACGGGAAGGCCTCAGCTCAAGTCGGGAGGGTGAGGGGCTCGGAGGGGAACTTGCAGGAGGGTGGTGTTCCCATGTACCTGCTGCCCCTTGTCCTTCTAGATGGAAGTGGCTGTGGGTTTGGAAGGTGCTGCTGAGCATCGGGGGGGGTGAGGGAGGGAATGGTACACACTGCTGTTACTGAGCGTCGGTGGGGGTGGGAGGGGATGGTACACACTGCTGTTACTGAGCGTCGGTGGGGGTGAGGGAGGGGATGGTACACACTGCTGTTACTGAGCGTCGGTGGGGTGAGGGAGGGGATGGTACACACTGCTGTTACTGAGCGTCGGTGGGGGTGAGGGAGGGGATGGTACACACTGCTGTTACTGAGCGTCGGTGGGGGGAGGGAGGGGATGGTACACACTGCTGTTACTGAGCGTCGGTGGGGGTGGGAGGGGATGGTACACACTGCTGTTACTGAGCGTCGGTGGGGGTGAGGGAGGGGATGGTACACACTGCTGTTACTGAGCGTCGGTGGGGTGAGGGAGGGGATGGTACACACTGCTGTTACTGAGCGTCGGTGGGGGTGAGGGAGGGGATGGTACACACTGCTGTTACTGAGCGTCGGTGGGGGTGAGGGAGGGGATGGTACACACTGCTGTTACTGAGCGTCGGTGGGGGTGGGAGGGGATGGTACACACTGCTGTTACTGAGCGTCGGTGGGGGTGAGGGAGGGGATGGTACACACTGCTGTTACTGAGCGTCGGTGGGGTGAGGGAGGGGATGGTACACACTGCTGTTACTGAGCGTCGGTGGGGGTGAGGGAGGGGATGGTACACACTGCTGTTACTGAGCGTCGGTGGGGGGAGGGAGGGGATGGTACACACTGCTGTTACTGAGCGTCGGTGGGGGGAGGGAGGGGATGTTTGTGGGTGTGGGGCTGCTTTGTCCCTGGATGGTGTCGAGCTTCTCGAGTGTTGTTGGAGCTGCCCCCATCCAGGGGCAAGTGGGGAGTATTCCCTCAGCCTTCTAACTCATGCTTTATCGATGGTGGGAGAGAAGGAGGAGGTGACATGGGGAAGGAGAGATTAGCAGGAGCATGTATGAAAATATGAAGCGGAGACAGTGGTTACAGAGACAACCATGCAGAGATGGGATAGTCTCGCACTGGAACTCAATAACTCAGATAAAATCACACGTCTCAGCAGTGCAGATATTACACAGATTAAAGGGGAACTCGCTGATTACAGGATTAGAGAGATCATATAACATAAAACAGGGAGAAACATAATCTGAGTGTGAAGAGAAAAGAATTTATACAATGTTAGGGAGGAGAGGAAGATGATGCGGGGAGGGAGAATGAAATAATAGAGGAGGCTAAAGTGAGTAAGGATGGTGAGGGGGTGATCGAGGGTGAGAGAGAGAGAGAGAGAGAGACAGCATAGGTATGTAGAGAGGGAGAGAGAAAGTAAATGGAAGGAGAGTGTGAGCAGGCTGAAGAGGGGGAAAGTGAGGGGACAGAGGGAGAGAGAGAGTGTAATTGTGCTAAAGAGATAGAGCGAGGGGCATGGGGAGGGGATTTTAGAGAGTGAGGGGGAGAGAGCATGTGAGACAGAGACAGAAGATCGTGAGTGAGATGGGGAGAGAGAGAGATGGAGGGAGCGTGTGGGTGAGACAGAGAGAGAGAGAGGAGGGAGATGAGAGAGATTGTGAGTGAGATGGGCAGATAGAAAGAGATGGAGGGACAGTGTGAGTGAGAGATTGAGGGAGAGTGAGTGGGATGAGTTGGAGAAAGAGAGAGAGAGATGGAGGGAGAGAGTCAGTGAGGTGGGGAGAGAGTGAAAGATGGAAGGAGAGAGAATGAGTGAGAAGGGGAGAGAAATGGAGGGAGATGGGGGGGGGGAGAGAGAGTAAGATGGGGGGAGAGATTGATCGAGATGGAAGAGAGAGTGATGGGGGGAGAGAGAGAGTGTGAGTGAGATGGGTGGAGAGAGAGAGAGAGAGAGAGAGAGAGAGAGAGAAAGACAGAGACCTGGGGAGACATAGAGTGTGTGTGAATGCGATGGGGAGAAAGAGAGAGAGAGATGGAGTGGGCTGGGAGTGATGAAGGAAGGGGAAGGGGACCGTGGTGAAGGTGATCAGTCTGTGTTTAATGAACTCTCCTTCCTCCCTCCAGTGGAAGCCTCAGGGTATCGTCAGAGAGATACGACACCATCGGAATTTAATCTGGACATCCTGCGAGGGGGAGCTCAGGATCTCATCAGCAAGATCAGGAATTTCATCAGATCACTGATGAACGACCCTAACTTCCAAAGGAACCTCGGGTTAGTGCAGTCAGTCAGGAGTAACTGCAAAGCCCTGGGATGCCTCTGAGCAGAATAAGCCCCACCTCCACTTCCTGTGAAACAGGAGGAGGCCATTCAGCCCCTCCATTCTATCCAACATTGGACATGAAACCAAACTGCATGGATACCCCACTTTAACCCATCTCCCTGCGGGCATTTGTTTAAAATAACATCAAACCCCGTGCTGTCCCTGTCCCTGTCCCTGTCCCTGTCCCTGTCCCTGTCCCTGTCCCTGTCCCTGTCCCTGTCCCTGTCCTGGGAGGGTTTGATGGGGGACAGTGTAGAGGGAGCTTTACTCTATATCTAACCCCGTGCTGTCCCTGTCCTGGGATGGGGGGGACAGTGTAGAGAGAGCTTTACTCTGTATCTAACCCCGTGCTGTCCCTGTCCTGGGATGGGGGGACAGTGTAGAGAGAGCTTTACTCTGTATCTAACCCCGTGCTGTCCCTGTCCTGGGAGGGTTTGATGTGGGACAGTGTAGTGGGAGCTTTACTCTGTATCTAACCCCCTGCTGTCCCTGTCCTGGGAGTGTTTGTTGGGGGGACAGTGTAGAGAGAGCTTTACTCTGTATCTAACCCCGTGCTGTCCCTGTTCTGGGAGGGTTTGATGGGGGACAGTGTAGAGGGAGCTTTACTCTGTATCTAACCCCGTGCTGTCCCTGTCCTGGGAGGGTTTGATGGGGGACAGTGTAGAGGGAGCTTTACTCTGTATCTAACCCTGGGCTGTCCTTGTCCTGGGAGGGTTTGATGGGGGAGAGTGTAGAGAGAGCTTTACTCTGTATCTAACCCCGTGCTGTCCCTGTCCTGGGAGGGTTTGATGGGGGACAGTGTAGAGAGAGCTTTACTCTGTATCTAACCCTGGGCTGTCCTTGTCCTGGGAGGGTTTGATGGGGGAGAGTGTAGAGGGAGCTTTACTCTGTATCTAACCCCGGGCTGTCCTTGTCCTGGGAGGGTTTGATGGGGGAGAGTGTAGAGGGAGCTTTACTCTATATCTAACCCCGTGCTGTCCCTGTCCTGGGAGGGTTTGATGGGGGAGAGTGTAGAGGGAGCTTTACTCTGTATCTAACCCCGGGCTGTCCTTGTCCTGGGAGGGTTTGATGGGGGAGAGTGTAGAGGGAGCTTTACTCTATATCTAACCCCGTGCTGTCCCTGTCCTGGGAGGGTTTGATGGGGGAGAGTGTAGAGGGAGCTTTACTCTGTATCTAACCCTGTGCTGTCCCTGTCCTGGGAGTGTTTGATGTGGGACAGTGTAGAGGGAGCTTTACTCTGTATCTAACCCCGTGCTGTCCCTGTTCTGGGAGGGTTTGATGGGGGACAGTGTAGTGGGAGCTTTACTCTGTATCTAACCCCGTGCTGTCCCTGTCCTGGGAGTGTTTGATAGGAGACAGTGTAGAGTGAGCTTTACTCTCTATCTAACCTCCCTGAGGTTTGGCATGAGGCCTACTGAAGTTGAATAACTCTGTGCGTCTCAGTGGCTGGGACTGAACCCGTTGTTAGTGTCAGACCCACAGTGCCACGTTTTCTTGGGCAATGACCATTAGCCGGTATATCCTTGTAGACCTGAAAACAAATAGGGAATTGATTGGTCTCAATGTCTTTGATTGCAGGTATTTATATAAACAGCTGACAAATCGCCTGAGGGGCCTGTTCCAGTATTGAGGAATGTCTCTGATGTGGAGCCTTTGAAGAAAACATTTCTGATTTCCAGCTGGTTTGATACATTTCTGAACAGAGTTATCCTTTCCAGACGGAGGGTTTAGCGTGTTTATAATCACAGCCACTCTCTTGTATGATGCTGAACTGATCATTAAAACTGTTTGATTCATATTCACTGTCAGTGCATTATTTATATCCAATGTCACAGAGTCAGAGAGACGGACAGCGCAGAAACAGACCCTTCGGCCCAACCCGTCCGTGCTGACCCAGATATCCCAACCCAATCTAGCCCCACCTGCCAGCACCCGGCACATATCCCTCCAAACCCTTCCTATTCATATACCCATTCAAATGCCTCTTAAATGTTGCAATTGTACCAGCCTCCACCACTTCCTCTGGCAGCTCATTCCATACACGTACCACCCTCTGGGTGAAAGAGTTGCCCCTTAGGGCCCTTTTATATCTTTCCCCTCTCACCCTAAACCTATGCCCCTCTAGTTCTGGACTCCCCCACCCCAGGGAAAAGACTTTGCCTATTTACCCTATCCATGCCCCTCATAATTTTATAAACCTCTATAAGGTCACCCCTCAGCCTGCGACGCTCCAGGGAAAACAGCCCCAGCCTGTTCAGCCTCTCCCTGTAGCTCAGACCCTCCAACCCTGGCAACATCCTTGTAAATCCTTTCTGAACCCTTTCAAGTTTCACAACATCTTTCCGATAGGAAGGAGACCAGATTTGAATCCAATCGTGGTACATTGAACACTGAACTGTGCACGACCCCAGAGTTTTGAAATGTCTCCACTACTGCGCGTCAAACGTCAGGGAGGTGGGGGGGACATAGACCAGGCTGGATTTGGGAGGGGTGGGGGTGGGGGGAGATCAGAGAGACTGGCACTGTCCTCCTTTGGGGGAGATGAAAGCTAGCAGGAGATTTGATTGGGAACTGAAATTCACGACCGGTCAAGACGCAGAGAGGATGGGGGTCATCATGGTTTAATTGAAGGGAAGATTATAAGGCCTAGGAGCAGGAGTAGGCAATTCGGCCCATCACTCAATAAGATCCTGGCTGATCTTCTTATGGACACAGCTCCACTTACCCACCCTCTCACCATATCCCTTAACCCCTTTGCTGTTCAAACGTCCAGCTATAAAAACATCCAGCGAGGAAGCCTCAACCACTTCACTGGGCAAAGAATTCAACAGATTCATAACGGGATGAAGAAATACTTTCTTAATTCAGTTCGAAATCTGCTCCCTCTAATCTTGAGGCCATTCCCTCTTGTTCTAGTTTCACCCCACCAGTGGGAGCATCCTCCCTGCTTCTATCTTATCTACTCCCTTCAGAATTGTATATATTTCTGTCAGATTCCCCCTCATTCTTCACCATTCCAATGAATATAATCCCAGCCAAGATCAGAGTGGCGCTGGAAAAGCACAGCAGGTCAGGCAGCGCCCGAGGAGCAGGAGACTCGATGTTTCGGGCGAAAGCCCTTGATCAGGAATCCTGCTCCTCGGGTGCTGCCTGACCTGCTGTGCTTTTCCAGCATCACTCTAATCTTGACTCTAATCTCCAGCCTCAGCAGTACCCACTTGAATATAATCCCAGTCTACTCCGTCTCCCCTCATAAACCAACCTCCTCAACTCCGGAATCTGCCCAGTGAATCTCCTCTGCACCCCCTCCAGGGTGAGGACATGTGAGGAGATGTGTTTGAGAATTGTTTGGGGCGTGGATTTGAAGGACACTGACAGGAACAGTCAATGGGGAAACCGTTTTCACGCATTGAGGAGGATGTTGGGATCTCGAAGCCGCTGATTGGGAGAGTGCTGGAGGCAGGTACAACCGCGGTTAAATTTGGATCGATATCTGAACGCGCGCAGGAACCGGGGGAGACGGTCAGAATACAACAGGTCTAAGGTCACCTTCGGAGGGCTGGCAAAACCGCGCGCAATGAGCTGAGTAGTCTCCTCCTGCCCTCAAACAGTACTGGCCTCTCTGGGCAGACAGTCAGTTTACACATATGTCCAGGTCTATAACAGGGCCCAGGAAATTGTCCCATAGTGCCCAGGGATGTGCAGGTTAAGGTGGACTGGCCATGGGAAATTGTCCCATAGTGTCCAGGGATGTGTAGGTTAGGGTGGATTGGCCATGCTAAATTGTCCCATAATGTCCAGGGATGTGTAGATTAGGGTGGATTGGCCATGGGAAATTGTCCCATAGTGCCCAGGGGTGTGCAGGTTAGGGTAGGTTGGCCATGCTAAATTGTCCCATAGTGCCCAGGGATGTGCAGGTTAGGGTAGGTTGGCCATGCTAAATTGTCCCATAATGTCCAAGGATGTGTAGGTTAGGGTGGATTGGCCATGCTAAATTATCCCATTGTGTCCAGGGATGTGCAGGTTAGGGTAGGTTGGCCATGCTAAATTGTCCCATAGTGCCCAGGGGTGTGTAGGTTAGGGTGGATTGGCCATGCTAAATTATCCCATAGTGCCCAGGGATGTGCAGGTTAGGGTGGATTGGCCATGCTAAATTATCCCATAGTGCCCAGGGATGTGCAGGTTAGGGTGGATTGGCCATGCTAAATTGTCCCATAGTGCCCAGGGATGTGTAGGTTAGGGTGGATTGGCCATGGGAAATTGTCCCATAGTGCTCAGGGATGTGTCGGTGAGGAGCATTGGTCAGGGGTAAATGTAGAGTAACAGGAGAGGGGTAATGGCTCTGGGTGGGTTACTCTTTGGTGAGTCAGTGTGGACCTGTTAGGCCGAAGGGCCTGTTTCCACACTGTGGGGATTCTATGAAGACACTCCCCGACAGGAGATTACCATCCTCCCCCTGAGTCTGTCCTCTGTGTGACTGTAAGACCGACAGCCATGTGTTTGGCTCCTAACTGCTCTGTCGGAGCTGGTACGGGGTGAGGGAATAAATACTGGCCTCGTCAGCGGCACTTACCTCCCGCGGCTAAATATTGAAAAGGAATAAGAAATGGTCCGTCTGCAACATTTGGGATTGTTGGGATGTTGCGACAGAGTGAAGTCTGGGATGCCTCGCGAGGGAATCGAGAGGGCACTTTACTGGAACGAGGAATTACTCACTGAAGACAAAGACGAGGAGGAATTTTCCTCAGTGACTAATTCTTCCCGGTGAGAAATGGAAAGACTTGAGGCTGGAGTGGAGATGTTTTGCCTGGACAGGGGAATGGAAGGTTATGGGAGCAGTGTGGCCAGGACCTCGGTGAATAGCAGATGGCATTCGATTGGCTGATTGGCCTCCACCCATTTCTTATGCTGTTATGTGTAAAGGCCATCCCACACGAGGTTGAGAGCAGAATCGATGGGCCGAATGGCCTACGTCTGCTCCTGTATCTTATCGAATTGTGGAGTAATCGAGCTCAGAGACAGGCCCTTCGGCCCATCTGGCCCGTGCTGACCACAGTGCCCAATCAGCTAGTTCCAATTGCCCCCATATGGTCCCTCTCCCTCAACCCGTCCCACCCAGGTCCCTGTCCAAATGGTTTTGAAATGTTGTTATTGTAGCTGCCTCACCCACTTTTTCTGCCAGCTCGTTCCCACCACCCACCGCTCTCTGGGTGAAGCAGTCCCCCCCCTCAGGTCCTTCTTAAATCTTTCCCCTCTCACCCTTAACCTCTGCCCTCTAGTTTCCAATTCCCCATCCCTGGAGAACAGACTGTCTGCATTCACCCCATCAATGCCCCTCATCCACCTCAATGAGGTCACCCCTCATTCTCCTACGGTCCAAGGGATCGTGTCCTATCCTGGCCAATCCCTCCCTGTAATTCAGGCCTGCTAGCCCTGACAACATCCTGGTAAAGCTTCTTTGCGCTCTTTCCAGGTTAACTATGTCTTTCCTATAATAGGCCGAGAAAACCTGTGCACAATACTCCAAGTGTGGCCTCGCCAACTGTAACCCAACATCCCAACCCCTGTACTCAATGCCCCGATTGATCTGAAAGGTTGGCTAAGGTATCATACTGGAAGAATAGGAAGATACAGCAGGCAGGAGGCCATTCAGATTATTACACATATAGTTCCTGAGACAGAATCTCCCCAATGAGCCTTGGGATTCATTGTGATTAGGGTGATGGAGATATCTGAGTCCTTGACCTCTGATTTGTTCAGCTTTCTGAGGAGAGACAATGTGACAAATATCAAGCAGTTAATGTGACGGGTAAACACACAGTTAACCAGAGGTAAACACACAGTTATATAGTCATAGAGATGTACAGCATGGAAACAGACCCTTCGGCCCTACCTGTCCCTGCCGACCAGATATCCCAACCCAATCTAGTCCCACCTGCCAGCACCCAGCCCATATCCCTCCAAACTTTCCTATTGTATACCCATCCAAATGCCTCTTAAATGTTGTAATTGTACCAGCCTCCACCACATCCCCTGGCAGCTCATTCCATACACGTACCACCCTCTGTGTGAAAACGTTTCCCCTTAGGTCTCTTTTATATCTTTCCCCCCTCACCCTAAACCACTAGTTCTGGACACCCCGACCCCAGGAAAAAGACCTTGTCTATTTACCTTATCCATGCCCCTCATGGTTTTGTAAAACTCGATAAGGTCACCCCTCAACTTCCGACGCTCCAGGGAAAACAGCCCCAGCCTGCTCACCTTCTCCATGTAGCTCAGATCCTCCAACCCTGGCAACATCCTTGTAAATCTTTTCTGAACCCTTTCAAGTTTCACAACATCTTTCCGATAGGAAGGAGACCAGAATTGCACACAATATTCCAACAGTGGCCTAACCAATGTCCTGTACAGCCGCAACATGACCTCCCAACTCCTGTACTCAATACTCTGACCAATAAAGGAAAGCATACCAAACGCTGCCTTCACTATCCTATCTACCTGCGACTCCATTTTCAAGGAGCTATGAGCCTGCACTCCAAGGTCTCTTTGTTCAACAACACTCCCTAGGACCTTACCATTAAGTGTATAAGTCCTGCTAAGATTTGCTTTCCCAAAATGCAGCACATCGCATTTATCTGAATTAAACTCCATCTGTCACTTCTCAGCCCATTGGCCCATCTGGTCCAGATCCTGTTGTAATCTGAGGTAACCCTCTTCACTGTCCACTACACCTCCAATTTTGGTGTCATCTGCAAACTTACTAACTGTACCTCTTATGCTCGCATCCAAATCATTTATGTAAATGACAAAAAGTAGTGGGCCCAGCACCGATCCTTGTGGCACTCCACTGGTCACAGGCTCCAGTCTGAAAAACAACCCTCCACCACCACCCTCTGTCTTCTACCTTTGAGCCAGTTCTGTATCAAATGGCTAGTTCTCCCTGTATTCCGTGAGATCTAACCTTGCTAATCAGTCTCCCATGGGGAACCTTGTTGAACGCCTTACTGAAGTCCATATAGATCACATCTACTGCTCTGCCCTCATCAATCCTCTTTGTTACTTCTTCAAAAAACCCAATCAAGTTTGTGAGACATGATTTCCCACGCACAAAGCCATGTTGACTATCCCGAATCAGTCCTTGCCTTTCCAAATACATGTACATCCTGTCCCTCAGGATTCCCTCCAACAACTTGCCCACCATCGAGGTCAGGCTCACTGGTCTATAGTTCCCTGGCTTGTCTTTACCACCCTTCTTAAACAATGGCACCACATTTGCCAACCTCCAGTCTTCCGGCACCTCACCTGTGACTATCGATGATACAAATATCTCAGCAAGAGGCCCAGCAATCACTTCTCTGGCTTCCCACGGAGTCCTCGGGGACACCTGATCAGGTCCTGGGGATTTATCCACCTTTATGCATTTCAAGACATCCCACACTTCCTCCTCTGGAATATGGACAACACACAGTTAAACTAGGCAAAAGTGAGGACTGCAGATGCTGGAAACCAGAGTCTAGCACAGCAGGTCAGGCAGCATCCGAGGAGCAGGAAAATCAACGTTTCGGGCAAATGCCCTTCATCAGGAATAGAGACGGAGTGCCTACAGGGTGGAGAGATAAGTGAGAGGGGGTGGGGGTGGGGAGAAAGTAGCATAGAGTACAATAGGTGAGTGGGGGAGGGGATGGAGGTGATAGGTCAGGGAGGAGGGTGGGGGAAGGTACCAAAGAGTACAGTAGGTGAGTGGAGGTGGGGATGGAGGTGATAGGTCAGGGAGGAGAGGGTGGAGTGGATAGGTGGAAAAGGAGATAGGCAGGTCGGACAAGTCCGGACAAGTCATGGGGACAGTGCTGAGCTGGAAGTTTGAAACTAGGATGAGGTGGGGGAAGGGGAAATGGGGAAGCTGTTGAAGTCCACATTGATGCCCTGGGGTTGAAGTGTTCTGAGGCGGAAGATGAGGCGTTCTTCCTCCAGGCGTCTGGTGGTGAGGGAGCGGCGGTGAAGGAGGCCCAGGACCTCCATGTTCTCGGCAGAGTGGGAGGGGGAGTTGAAATGTTGGGCCACGGGGCGGTTTGGTTGATTGGTGCAGGTGTCCCGGAGATGTTCCCTAAAGCGCTCTGCTAGGAGGCGCCCAGTCTCCCCAATGTAGAGGAGACCGCATCGGGAGCAACTGATACAATAAATGATATTAGTGGATGTGCAGGTAAAACTTTGATGGATGTGGAAGGCTCCTTTAGGGCCTTGGATGGAGGTGAGGGAGGAGGTGTGGGCACAGGTTTTACAGTTCCTGCGGTGGCAGGGGAAGGTGCCAGGATGGGAGGGTGGGTCATAGGGGGGCGCGCACCTGACCAGGTAGTCACGGAGGGAACGGTCTTTGCGGAAGGCGGAGAGGGGTGGGGAGGGAAATATATCCCTGGTGGTGGGGTCTGTTTGGAGGTGGAGGAAACGTCGATTTTTCTGCTCCTCGGATGCTGCCTGACCTACTGTGCTTTTCAAGCGCCACTCTGATCTAAACACTGAATTAAACACAGAGGTAAACACAGAGTTCAACACGCAGAGTCAATACAGAGCAACAAGAGTGTCTGTGGTAATGGGAAACGAGACGGATTTTGACATTCCTGTGAGATTTAAAGATGCAGAATGAAACATTGATGGCAATGTCAGAACAGGAAACCCTCCTTTTAAACAGTGATATTGCACTTAATTGAAAATTCATCTCAAAGTCTCTTTCCAAGTGAATGCAGCAGGTGAATTGGGTTAGCAGAGTGGCACAGGACACGAGGAGGCCATTCAGCCCTTGGCCTGGCTTCTGTCCCCACTCTCTGCAAGATCTTTCCTCTTGCTCTTCTCCCCCGCGTCCCTGAAATCCTTTCCCCCTTCAATTATTTCCCCTATTTAACCCAATTTTGAAAGTTCCTGTTGAGTCTGCGACCACTGCGCTTTCAAATCTGGAAGTATGGCACTTCACTGTCTCAATAAATACATTGCCCATCTGTTAACATGGCTCCCCCGCCTCCCCACGGCTCTCTCTCCCTCTGCCTCTGTGTTCTGATTCTCTCCAACCCCTTGTCCCTCTCGATCCAGGCTTCTCCCGGTCTCTCCCCTTCCCCTACTTGAGACTGTATTACTGACAGCGAGGGAGAGGGAATCTTGGGTCAGACGTATTCAGTACTCCTGATAAACTCCATGAAACCTTTATCAGCTTGACAACAAAATACTTTTGGAGATATAATTGCCTGCGTGAGGTGGTGAGCATACTTTCGCCCAATTAGGTGACAACTCAGTGAAAGGGGCAAACATTTCGCTGTCTGACATTTTTTTTCAGGAGAGGTCTGTCTCGGATGAGGTTGTGGTTCTAGGCCTCAGGCCTTACCACTAATAAAACTGATGGCGAAATCCCCAGCCACGTTCAGAAACCTAACGAAATGAAGGGTGTAGTTTGAGAACGAGTCATCTCTGTCTCTCAAAGATAATGGGTGAACACTTTCTAATTTGTTTGGAATCTGTGATTCGAAGGGAGGGGGGTGTCTAGATTGATAGAATCGGGGGCCATTTGCCCATCGTCTCCCTGCCAGGCCCCTGAACCATCTCTTGAGTTTGCCCTGCCTCCTGCACTCTTCCCCAAAACAACCTACAATGTTCCACCATTCCTTTAACTAGCGCCCAACCCGTCCTTTTGGAAAGTTCCTGTTGAAGTTGGTTCATTTCCAGGCAGGACTCGCTGCGTTAAGAAACCCGCTCTCGCCCCCTCCTCTGACCTGTTCCCTCCATTCTCTCTGAGCCGTGTCCCTCTGGCAACTGACCCTCAAGCCCCAGGGAAAACACTACCTCCCGCGTGGACAGAAACCCACTCTCATATCCATTGTCTCGGAAGAGATTAGTTCATCCCAGGAGGAATGATATTGAGAGGAGAGATGATCAGGGAACGTGATGGGAAAGCAGTCCATTTTACCCAGGGGCCTAGTCCAGGTGAGCAGTGCGTATGTGTGTAATGGCCATTCGCAAAATGATCGACGTGGGGCGATGTCAGGGAGTTGAACAAAACATTGGCACAGAAGGTTTTAATAAAAAAGGAGAGGCAGAGAACGAGAGAGAGAGATGAAAGTGGAGAGATGTGAGGGAAGAAATTCCTGACCTCGGGAAACCGGGCAGCAGAAAGCACCGAGTGGAGGAGCGATGGGGATTACTCAGATATTTATACAAATAGGGAGGGGGGTAGGGGCTGGAGGGGGTTACAGAGATAGGGAGGGGGTGTAGGGGCTGGAGGGGGTTACAGAGATAGGGAGGGGGTGTAGGGGCTGGATGGGGTTACAGAGATAGGGAGGGGGTGTAGGGGCTGGAGGGTGTTACAAAGATAGAGAGGAGGTGTAGGGGCTGGAGGGGCTTACAGAGATAGGGAGGGGGTGTAGGGGCTGGAGGGGGTTACAGAGATAGGGAGGGGGTGTTGGGGCTGGAGGGGGTTACAGAGATAGGGTGAGGGTGTAGGGTCTGGAGGGGGTTACAGAGATAGGGAGAGGGTGTAGGGACTGGAGGGGGTTACAGAGATAGGGAGAGGTGTAGGGGCTGGATGGGGTTACAGAGATAGGGAGGGGGTGTAGGGCTGGAGGGGGTTACAGAGATAGGGAAGGGGTGTGGGGGCTGGAGGGGGTTACAGAGATAGGGAGGGATGTAGGGACTGGAGGGGGTTACAGAGATCGGGAGGGGGTGTAGGGGCTGGAGGGGGTTACAGAGATAGGGAGGGGGTGTAGGGGGTGGAGGAGATTACAGAGATAGGGAGAGGGTGTAGGGGCTGGAGGGGGTTACAGAAATAGGGAGGGGGTGTAGGGGGTGGAGTAGGTTACAGAGATAGGGAGGGGGTGTAGGGGCTGGAGGGGGTTACAGAGATAGGGAGGGGGTGTAGGGGGTGGAGAGATTACAGAGATAGGGAGAGGGTGTAGGGGCTGGAGGGGGTTACAGAAATAGGGAGGGGGTGTAGGGGGTGGAGTAGGTTACAGAGATAGGGAGGGGGTGTAGGGGCTGGAGGGGGTTACAGAGATTGGGAGGGATGTAGGGACTGGAGGGGGTTACAGAGATCGGGAGGGGGTGTAGGGGCTGGAGGGGGTTACAGAGATAGGGAGAGGTGTAGGGGCTGGATGGGGTTACAGAGATAGGGAGGGGGTGTAGGGCTGGAGGGGGTTACAGAGCTAGGGAGGTGGTGTAGGGGCTGGAGGGGATTACAGGGATAGGGAGGGGTGTAGGGGCTGGAGGGGGTTACAGAGATAGGGAGGGAGTGTAGGGGCTGGAGGGGGTTACAGAGATAGGGAGGGGGTGTGGGGCTGGAGGGGGTGGCAGAGATAGGGAGCGGGTGTAGGGGCTGGAGGGGGTTACAGAGATAGGGAGGGGGTGTAGGGGCAGGAGGGGGTTACAGAGATGGGAAGGGGGTTCTGGGGGCAGGAGGGAGTTACAGAGATAGGGAGGGGGTGTAGGGGCTGGATGGGGTTACAGAGATAGGGAGGGGGTGTAGGGGCTGGAGGGGGTTACAGAGATAGGGAAGGGGTGTGGGGGGTGGAGGAGATTACAGAGATAGGGAGAGGGTGTAGGGGCTGGAGGGGGTTACAGAAATAGGCAGTGGGTGTAGGGTGTGGAGGGGGTTACAGTGATAGGGAGGGGTGCAGGGGCTGGAGGGGATTACAGAGATAGGGAGGGGGTGTAGGGGCTGGAGGGGGTTACAGAAATAGGGAGGGGGTGTAGGGGGTGGAGTAGGTTACAGAGATAGGGAGGGGGTGTAGGGGCTGGAGGGGGTTACAGAGATTGGGAGGGATGTAGGGACTGGAGAGGGTTACAGAGATCGGGAGGGGGTGTAGGGGCTGGAGGGAGTTACAGAGATAGGGAGTGGGTGTAGGGTGTGGAGGGGGTTACAGTGATAGGGAGGGGTGCAGGGGCTGGAGGGGGTTACAGAGATAGGGAGGGGGTGTAGGGGCTGGAGGGGGTTACAGAGATAGGGAGGGGGTGTAGGGGCTGGAGGGGGCTACAGAGATTGGGAGGGATGTAGGGACTGGAGGGGGTTACAGAGATCGGGAGGGGGTGTAGGGGCTGGAGGGAGTTACAGAGATAGGGAGTGGGTGTAGGGTGTGGAGGGGGTTACAGTGATAGGGAGGGGTGCAGGGGCTGGAGGGGGTTACAGAGATAGGGAGGGGGTGTAGGGGCTGGAGGGGGTTACAGAAATAGGGAGGGGGTGTAGGGGGTGGAGGGGGTTACAGTGATAGGGAGGGGGTGTAGGGGCTGGAGGGGGTTACAGAGATAGGGAGGGAGGTAGGGACTGGAGGGGGTTACAGAGATAGGGAGGGGTGTAGGGGCAGGAGGGGGTTACAGAGATGGGAAGGGGGTTCTGGGGGCAGGAGGGAGTTACAGAGATAGGGAGGGGGTGTAGGGGCTGGATGGGGTTACAGAGATAGGGAGGGTGTGTAGGGGCTGGAGGGGGTTACAGAAATAGGGAGGGGGTGTAGGGGGTGGAGTAGGTTACAGAGATAGGGAGGGGGTGTAGGGGCTGGAGGGGGTTACAGAGATTGGGAGGGATGTAGGGACTGGAGGGGGTTACAGAGATCGGGAGGGGGTGTAGGGGCTGGAGGGAGTTACAGAGATAGGGAGTGGGTGTAGGGTGTGGAGGGGGTTACAGTGATAGGGAGGGGTGCAGGGGCTGGAGGGGGTTACAGAGATAGGGAGGGGGTGTAGGGGCTGGAGGGGGTTACAGAAATAGGGAGGGGGTGTAGGGGGTGGAGGGGGTTACAGAGATAGGGAGGGATGTAGGGACTGGAGGGGGTTACAGAGATAGGGAGGGGTGTAGGGGCAGGAGGGGGTTACAGAGATGGGAAGGGGGTTCTGGGGGCAGGAGGGAGTTACAGAGATAGGGAGGGGGTGTAGGGGCTGGATGGGGTTACAGAGATAGGGAGGGAGTGTAGGGGCTGGAGGGGGTTACAGGGATAGGGAAGGGGTGTGGGGGCTGGAGGGGGTTACAGAGAGAGGGAGGGGGTGTAGGGGCTGGAGAGGGTTACGGAGATAAGGAGGGGGTGTAGGGACTGGAGGGAGTTACAGAGATAGGGAGGGGTTGTAGGGGCTGGAGGGGGTTACAGAGATTGGGAGGGATGTAGGGACTGGAGGGGGTTACAGTGATAGGGAGGGGTGCAGGGGCTGGAGGGGGTTACAGAGATAGGGAGGGGGTGTAGGGGGTGGAGGAGATTACAGAGATAGGGAGAGGGTGTAGGGGCTGGAGGGGGTTACAGAAATAGGGAGGGGGTGTAGGGGGTGGAGTAGGTTACAGAGATAGGGAGGGGGTGTAGGGGCTGGAGGGGGTTACAGAGATTGGGAGGGATGTAGGGACTGGAGGGGGTTACAGAGATCGGGAGGGGGTGTAGGGGCTGGAGGGGGTTACAGAGATAGGGAGTGGGTGTAGGGTGTGGAGGGGGTTACAGTGATAGGGAGGGGTGCAGGGGCTGGAGGGGGTTACAGAGATAGGGAGGGGGTGTAGGGGCTGGAGGGGGTTACAGAAATAGGGAGGGGGTGTAGGGGGTGGAGGGGGTTACAGTGATAGGGAGGGGGTGTAGGGGCTGGAGGGGGTTACAGAGATAGGGAGGGATGTAGGGACTGGAGGGGGTTACAGAGATCGGGAGGTGGTGTAGGGGCTGGAGGGGGTTACAGAGATAGGGAGTGGGTGTAGGGTGTGGGGGGGGTTACAGTGATAGGGAGGGGTGCAGGGGCTGGAGGGGGTTACAGAGATAGGGAGGGGGTGTAGGGGCTGGAGGGTGTTACAGAGATAGGGAGGGGGTGTAGGGCTGGAGGGGGTTACAGAGATAGGGAGAGATGTAGGGACTGGAGGGGGTTACAGGGATAGGGAGGGGGTGTGGGGCTGGAGGGGGTTACAGAGATAGGGAGGGGGTCTAGGGGCTGGAGGGAGTTACAGAAATAGGGAGGGGGAGTAGTGGCTGGAGGGGGTTGCAGAGATAGGGAGGCACAAGGGTTTAAGAATTTAGAGAGTGTGTCAGTTTTTATGGGGATGTCTCTGGGGGGAGGGGGGAGTGTGTCAGTATTTACAGGGGGGTACCCGGGGGGGGGGGGGAGTGTGTCAGTATTTACAGGAGGGTGCCCGGGGGGAGGGGCGAGTGTGTCAGTATTTACAGGGGGGTCCCCGGGGGGAGGGGCGAGTGTGTCAGTATTTACAGGGGGGTCCCCGGGGGGAGGGGGGAGTGTGTCAGTATTTACAGGGGGGTCCCCGGGGGGAGGGGGAGTGTGTCAGTATTTACAGGGGGGTCCCCGGGGGGAGGGGGGAGTGTGTCAGTATTTACAGGGGGGTCCCCGGGGGGAGGGGGGAGTGTGTCAGTATTTACAGGGGGGGTCCCCGGGGGGAGGGGGGAGTGTGTCAGTATTTACAGGGGGGTCCCCGGGGGGAGGGGGAGTGTGTCAGTATTTACAGGGGGGTCCCCGGGGGGAGGGGGAGTGTGTCAGTATTTACAGGGGGGTCCCCGGGGGGTGTGTGTCAGTATTTACAGGGGGGTCCCCGGGGGGAGGGGGGAGTGTGTCAGTATTTACAGGGGGGTCTCCGGGGGGAGGGGGGAGTGTGTCAGTATTTACAGGGGGGTCCCCGGGGGGAGGGGGAGTGTGTCAGTATTTACAGGGGGGTCCCCGGGGGGGGTGTGTCAGTATTTACAGGGGGGTCCCCGGGGGGAGGGGGGAGTGTGTCAGTATTTACAGGGGGGTCTCCGGGGGGAGGGGGAGTGTGTCAGTATTTACAGGGGGGGTCCCCGGGGGGAGGGGGGAGTGTGTCAGTATTTGCAGGGGTGTCCCCGGGGGGAGTGTGTCAGTATTTACAGGGGGTTCCCCGGGGGGAGGGGGGAGTGTGTCAGTATTTACAGGGGGGTCCCCGGGGGGAGGGGGGAGTGTGTCAGTATTTACAGGGGGGTCCCCGGGGGGAGGGGGGAGTGTGTCAGTATTTACAGGGGGGTTCCCGGGGGGGAAGGGGGAGGGGGGAGTGTGTCAGTATTTGCAGGGGGGGCCCTGAGGGAGGGGGGAGTGTGTCAGTATTTCTAGGGGGGTCCCCGGGGGGAGGGGGGAGTGTGTCAGTATTTACAGGGGGGTCCCCGGGGGAAGGGGGGAGTGTGTCAGTATTTGCAGGGGGGGCCCTGAGGGAGGGGGGAGTGTGTCAGTATTTACAGGGGGGTCCCCGGGGGAAGGGGGGAGTGTGTCAGTATTTGCAGGGGGGGCCCTGAGGGAGGGGGGAGTGTGTCAGTATTTACAAGGGGGTCCCCGGGGTCCCCGGGGGGAGTGTGTCAGTATTTACAGGGGGTTCTCGGGGGGAGGGGGGAGTGTGTCAGTATTTACAGGGGGGTCCCCGGGGGGAGGGGGGAGGGGGAGTGTGTCAGTATTTACAGGGGGGTCCCCGGGGGGAGGGGGGAGTGTGTCAGTATTTACAGGGGGGTCCCCGGGGGGAGGGGGGTGTGTGTCAGTATTTACAGGGGGGTCCCCGGGGGGAGGGGGGTGTGTGTCAGTATTTACAGGGGGGTCCCCGGGGGGAGGGGGGTGTGTGTCAGTATTTACAGGGGGGTCCCCGGGGGGAGAGGAAGGGGGAGTGTGTCAGTATTTACAGGGGGGTCCCTGGGGGGAGGGGGGAGTGTGTCAGTATTTACAGGGGGGTCCCCGGGGGGCGGGGGGAGTGTGTCAGTATTTACAGGGGGGTCCCCGGGGGGAGTGTGTCAGTATTTACAGGGGGGTCCCCAGGGGGAGGGGGGAGTGTGTCAGTATTTGCAGGGGGTCCCCGGGGGGAAGGGGGGAGTGTGTCAGTATTTACAGGGGGGTCCCCGGGGGGCGGGGGGAGTGTGTCAGTATTTACAGGGGGGTCCCCGGGGGGAGGGGGGAGTGTGACAGTATTTACAGGGGGGTCCCCGGGGGGAGGGGGGAGTGTGTCAGTATTTACAGGGGGGTCCCCGGGGGGACGGGGGAGGGGGGAGTGTGTCAGTATTTACAGGGGGGTCCCCGGGGGGAGAGGGGAGTGTGTCAGTATTTACAGGGGGGTCCCCGGGGGGAGGGGGAGTGTGTCAGTATTTACAGGGGGGTCCCCGGGGGGAGGGGGGAGTGTGTCAGTATTTACAGGGGGGTCCCCGGGGGGAGGGGGGAGTGTGTCAGTATTTACAGGGGGGTCCCCGGGGGGAGTGTGTCAGTATTTACAGGGGGGACCCCGGGGGGGGGAGGGGGGAGTGTGACAGTATTTACAGGGGGGTCCCCGGGGGGAGGGGGGAGTGTGTCAGTATTTACAGGGGGGTCCCCGGGGGGACGGGGGAGGGGGGAGTGTGTCAGTATTTACAGGGGGGTCCCCGGGGGGGAGAGGGGAGTGTGTCAGTATTTACAGGGGGGTCCCGGGGGGGAGGGGGAGTGTGTCAGTATTTACAGGGGGGTCCCCGGGGGGAGGGGGGAGTGTGTCAGTATTTACAGGGGGGTCCCCGGGGGGAGGGGGGAGTGTGTCAGTATTTACAGGGGCGTCCCCGGGGGGAGGGGGGAGTGTGTCAGTATTTACAGGGGGGTCCCCGGGGGGAGGGGGGAGTGCGTCAGTATTTGCAGGGGGGGCCCTGGGGGGAGGGGGGAGTGTGTCAGTATTTACAGGGGGGTCCCTGGGGGGAGGGGGGAGTGTGTCAGTATTTACAGGGGGGTCCCCGGGGGGAGGGGGGAGTGCGTCAGTATTTGCAGGGGGGGCCCTGGGGGGAGGGGGGAGTGTGTCAGTATTTACAGGGGGGTCCCTGGGGGGAGGGGGGAGTGTGTCAGTATTTGCAGGGGGGGCCCTGGGGAAGGGGGGGAGTGTGTCAGTATTTACAGGGGGGTACCCGGACGGGGGGGAGTGTGTCAGTATTTACAGGGGGGTCCCCGGGGGGAGGGGGGAGTGTGTCAGTATTTACAGGGGGGTCCCCGGGGGGAGGGGGAGTGTGTCAGTATTTACAGGGGGGTCCCCGGGGGGAGGGGGGAGTGTGTCAGTATTTACAGGGGGGTCCCCGGGGGGAGGGGGAAGTGTGTCAGTATTTACAGGGGGGTCCCCGGGGGGAGGGGGGAGTGTGTCAGTATTTACAGGGGGGTCCCCGGGGGAGGGGGGGGTGTGTGTCAGTATTTACAGGGGGGTCCCCGGGGGGAGGGGGGAGTGTGTCAGTATTTACAGGGGGGTCCTCGGGGGGGAGCGGGGAGTGTGTCAGTATTTACAGGGGGGTCCCCGGGGGGAGGGGGGAGTGTGTCAGTATTTACAGAGGGGTCCCCGGGGGGTAAGGGGAGTGTGTCAGTATTTACAGGGGGGTACCCGGGGGGGGGGGGGGGGTGTGTCAGTATTTACAGGGGGGTCCCCGGGGGGAGGGGGGAGTGTGTCAGTATTTACAGGGGGGTCCCCGGGGGGAGGGGGAGTGTGTCAGTATTTACAGGGGGGTCCCCGGGGGGAGGGGGGAGTGTGTCAGTATTTACAGGGGAGTCCCCGGGGGGAGGGGGGAGTGTGTCAGTATTTACAGGGGGGTCTCCGGGGGGAGGGGGAGTGTGTCAGTATTTACAGGGGGGTCCCCGGGGGGAGTGTGTCAGTATTTACAGGGGGGTCCCCGGGGGGAGGGGGGAGTGTGTCAGTATTAGCAGGGGGGTCCCCGGGGGGAGGGGGGAGTGTGTCAGTATTTACAGGGGGGTCCCCGGGGGGAGAGGGGAGTGTGTCAGTATTTGCAGGGGGGGCCCTGAGGGAGGGGGGAGTGTGTCAGTATTTACAGGGGGGTCCCCGGGGGGAGGGGGGAGTGTGTCAGTATTTACAGGGGGGTCCCCGGGGGAAGGGGGGAGTGTGTCAGTATTTGCAGGGGGGGCCCTGAGGGAGGGGGGAGTGTGTCAGTATTTACAAGGGGGTCCCCGGGGGGAGGGGGGAGTGCGTCAGTATTTGCAGGGGGGGCCCTAGGGGAGGGTGGGAGTGTGTCAGTATTTGCAGGGGGGGCCCTGGGGGGAGGGGGGAGTGTGTCAGTATTTACAGGGGGGTCCCCGGGGGGAGTGTGTCAGTATTTACAGGGGGGTCCCGGGGGGGGGGAGGGGGAGTGTGTCAGTATTTACAGGGGCGTCCCCGGGGGGAGGGGGGAGGGGGGAGTGTGTCAGTATTTACAGGGGGGGTCCCCGGGGGGAGGGGGGAGTGTGTCAGTATTTACAGGGGGGTCCCCGGGGGGAGGGGGAGTGTGTCAGTATTTACAGGGGGGTCCCCGGGGGGAGGGGGGAGTGTGTCAGTATTTACAGGGGGGTCCCCGGGGGGAGTGTGTCAGTATTTACAGGGGGGTCCCCGGGGGGAGGGGGGAGGGGGAGTGTGTCAGTATTTACAGGGGGGTCCCCGGGGGGAGGGGGGAGGGGGAGTGTGTCAGTATTTACAGGGGGGTCCCCGGGGGGAGTGTGTCAGTATTTACAGGGGGGTCCCCGGGGGGAGGGGGGAGTGTGTCAGTATTTACAGCGGGGTCCCCGGGGGGAGGGGGAGTGTGTCAGTATTTACAGGGGTGTCCCCGGGGGGAGGGGGGAGTGTGTCAGTATTTACAGGGGAGTCCCCGGGGGGAGGGGGGAGGGGGGAGTGTGTCAGTATTTACAGGGGGGTCCCCGGGGGGAGGGGGGTGTGTGTCAGTATTTACAGGGGGGTCCCCGGGGGGAGGGGGGAGTGTGTCAGTATTTACAGGGGGGTCCCCGGGGGGAAGGGGGGAGTGTGTCAGTATTTACAGGGGGGTCCCGGGGGGAGGGGGGAGTGTGTCAGTATTTACAGGGGTGTCCCCGGGGGGAGGGGGGAGTGTGTCAGTATTTACAGGGGGGTCCCCGGGGGGAGGGGGGAGTGTGTCAGTATTTACAGGGGGGTCCCCGGGGGGAGGGGGGAGTGTGTCAGTATTTGCAGGGGGTCCCCGGGGGGAAGGGGGGAGTGTGTCAGTATTTACAGGGGGGTCCCCGGGGGGAGGGGGGAGTGTGTCAGTATTTACAGGGGGGTCCCCGGGGGGAGGGGGGGAGGGTGTCAGTATTTACAGGGGGGTCCCCGGGGGGAGTGTGTCAGTATTTACAGGGGGGTCCCCGGGGGGAGGGGGGAGTGTGACAGTATTTACAGGGGGGTCCCCGGGGGGAGGGGGGAGTGTGTCAGTATTTACAGGGGGGTCCCCGGGGGGAGTGTGTCAGTATTTACAGGGGGGTCCCCGGGGGGAGGGGGGAGTGTGTCAGTATTTACAGGGGGGTCCCCGGGGGGAAGGGGGGAGTGTGTCAGTATTTACAGGGGGGTCCCGGGGGGAGGGGGGAGTGTGTCAGTATTTACAGGGGTGTCCCCGGGGGGAGGGGGGAGTGTGTCAGTATTTACAGGGGGGTCCCCGGGGGGAGGGGGGAGTGTGTCAGTATTTACAGGGGGGTCCCCGGGGGGAGGGGGGAGTGTGTCAGTATTTACAGGGGGGTCCCCGGGGGGAGGGGGGAGTGTGACAGTATTTACAAGGGGGTCCCCGGGGGGAGGGGGGAGTGTGACAGTATTTACAGGGGGGTCCCCGGGGGGAGGGGGGAGTGTGACAGTATTTACAGGGGGGTCCCCGGGGGGAGGGGGTAGTGTGTCAGTATTTACAGGGGGGTCCCCGGGGGGAGGGGGGAGTGTGTCAGTATTTACAGGGGGGTCCCCGGGGGGAGGGGGGAGTGTGTCAGTATTTACAGGGGGGTCCCCGGGGGGAGGGGGGAGTGTGACAGTATTTACAGGGGGGTCCCCGGGGGGAGGGGGGAGTGTGTCAGTATTTACAGGGGGGTCCCCGGGGGGAGGGGGGAGTGTGTCAGTATTTACAGGGGGGTCCCCGGGGGGAGGGGGGAGTGTGACAGTATTTACAGGAGGGTCCCGGGGGGAGGGGGAGTGTGTCAGAATTGACAGGGGGGTCCCCGGGGGGAGAGGGGAGTGTGTCAGTATTTACAGGGGGGTCCCCGGGGGGAGGGGGGAGTGTGTCAGTATTTACAGGGGGGTCCCCGGGGGGAGGGGGGAGTGTGTCAGTATTTACAGGGGGGTCCCCGGGGGGAGGGGGGAGTGTGTCAGTATTTAAAGGGGGGTCCCCGGGGGGAGGGGGGAGTGTGTCAGTATTTACAGGGGGGTCCCCGGGGGGAGGGGGGAGTGTGTCAGTATTTACAGGGGGGTCCCCGGGGGGAGGGGGGGCGTGTGTCAGTATTTACAGGGGGGTCCCCGGGGGGAGGGGGGTGTGTGTCAGTATTTACAGGGGGGTCCCCGGGGGGAGGGGGAGTGTGTCAGTATTTACAGGGGGGTCCCCGGGGGGAGGGGGGAGTGTGTCAGTATTTACAGGGGGGTCCCCGGGGGGAGGGGGAGTGTGTCAGTATTTACAGGGGGGTCCCCGGGGGGAGGGGGGAGTGTGTCAGTATTTACAGGGGGGTCCCCGGGGGGAGGGGGGAGTGTGTCAGTATTTACAGGGGGGTCCCCGGGGGGAGTGTGTCAGTATTTACAGGGGGGTCCCCGGGGGGAGGGGGGAGTGTGTCAGTATTTACAGGGGGGTCCCCGGGGGGGAGGGGGGAGTGTGTCAGTATTTACAGGGGGGTCCCCGGGGGGAGGGGTGAGTGTGTCAGTATTTACAGATGGGTCCCCGGGGGAAGGGGGGAGTGTGTCAGTATTTGCAGGGGGGGCCCTGAGGGAGGGGGGAGTGTGTAAGTATTTACAAGGGGGTCCCCGGGGGGAGGGGGGAGTGCGTCAGTATTTGCAGGGGGGGCCCTGGGGGGAGGGGGGAGTGCGTCAGTATTTACAGGGGGGTCCCCGGGGGGAGGGGGGGAGTGTGTCAGTATTTACAGGGGGGTCCCCGGGGGGAGGGGGGGAGTGTGTCAGTATTTACAGGGGGGTCCCCGGGGGAAGGGGGGAGTGTGTCAGTATTTGCATGGGGGGCCCTGGGGGGAGGGGGGAGTGCGTCAGTATTTACAGGGGGGTCCCCGGGGGGAGTGTGTCAGTATTTACAGGGGGGGTCCCCGGGGGGAGGGGGGAGTGCGTCAGTATTTGCAGGGGGGGCCCTGGGGGGAGGGGGGAGTGCGTCAGTATTTACAGGGGGGTCCCCGGGGGGAGGGGGGGAGTGTGTCAGTATTTACAGGGGGGTCCCCGGGGGGAGGGGGGAGTGTGTCAGTATTTACAGGGGGGTCCCCGGGGGGAGGGGGGGAGTGCGTCAGTATTTACAGGGGGGTCCCCGGGGGAAGGGGGGAGTGTGTCAGTATTTGCAGGGGGGGCCCTGAGGGAGGGGGGAGTGTGTAAGTATTTACAAGGGGGTTCCCGGGGGGAGGGGGGAGTGCGTCAGTATTTGCAGGGGGGTCCCTGGGGGGAGGGGGGAGTGTGTCAGTATTTACAGGGGGGCCCTGGGGGGAGGGGGGAGTGCGTCAGTATTTACAGGGGGGTCCCCGGGGGGAAGGGGGGAGTGTGTCAGTATTTACAGGGGGGTCCCCGGGGGGAGGGGGGAGTGTGTCAGTATTTACAGGGGGTCCCCGGGGGGAAGGGGGAGTCTGTCAGTATTTACAGGGGGGTCCCGGGGGGGGAGGGGGAGTGTGTCAGTATTTACAGGGCGGTCCCCGGGGGGAGGGGGGAGTGTGTCAGTATTTACAGGGGTGTCCCCGGGGGGAGGGGGGAGTGTGTCAGTATTTACAGGGGGGTCCCCGGGGGGAAGGGGGAGTGTGTCAGTATTTACAGGGGGTCCCCGGGGGGAGGGGGGAGTGTGTCAGTATTTACAGGGGGGTCCACGGGGGGAGGGGGGAGTGTGTCAGTATTTACAGGGGGTCCCCGGGGGGAGGGGGGAGTGTGTCAGTATTTACAGGGGTGTCCCCGGGGGAAGGGGGGAGTGTGTCAGTATTTACAGGGGGGTCCCCGGGGGGAGGGGGGAAGTGTGTCAGTATTTACAGGGGGGTCCCCGGGGGGAGAGGAAGGGGGAGTGTGTCAGTATTTACAGGGGGTCCCCGGGGGGAGGGGGGAGTGTGTCAGTATTTACAGGGGGGTCCCCGGGGGGATGGGGGAGTTTGTCAGTATTTACAGGGGGGTCCCCGGGGGGAGGGGGGAGTGTGTCAGTATTTACAGGGGGGTCCCCGGGGGGAGGGGGGAGTGTGTCAGTATTTACAGGGGGGTCCCCGGGGGGAGGGGGGAGTGTGTCAGTATTTACAGGGGGTCCCCGGGGGGAGGGGGGTGTGTGTCAGTATTTACAGGGGGGTCCCCGGGGGGAGGGGGGAGTGTGTCAGTATTTACAGGGGGTCCCCGGGGGGAGGGGGGGGAGTGTGTCAGTATTTACAGGGGGTCCCCGGGGGGAGGGGGGAGTGTGTCAGTATTTACAGGGGGGTCCCCGGGGGGGGGGGAGGGGGGAGTGTGTCAGTATTTACAGGGGGGTCCCCGGGGGGAGTGTGTCAGTATTTACAGGGGGGTCCCCGGGGGGGAGGGGGAGTGTGTCAGTATTTACAGGGGGGTCCCCGGGGGGAGGGGGGAGTGTGTCAGTATTTACAGGGGGGTCCCCGGGGGGAGTGTGTCAGTATTTACAGGGGGGTCCCCGGGGGGAGGGGGAGTGTGTCAGTATTTACAGGGGGGTCCCCGGGGGGGAGACGGGAGTGTGTCAGTATTTACAGGGGGGACCCTGGGGGGAGGGGGGAGTGTGTCAGTATTTACAGGGGAGTCCCGGGGGGAGGGGGGAGTGTGTCAGTATTTACAGGGGGGTCCCCGGGGGGAGTGTGTCAGTATTTACAGGGGGGTCCCCGGGGGGAGGGGGAGTGTGTCAGTATTTACAGGGGGGTCCCCGGGGGAGGGGGGGAGTGTGTCAGTATTTACAGGGGGGACCTGGGGGGAGGGGGGAGTGTGTCAGTATTTACAGGGGGGTCCCCGGGGGGAGGGGGGAGTGTGTCAGTATTTACAGGGGGGGTCCCCGGGGGAGAGGGGAGTGTGTCAGTATTTACAGGGGGGTCCCCGGGGGGAGGGGGGAGTGTGTCAGTATTTACAGGGGGGTCCCCGGGGGGAGGGGGGGAGTGTGTCAGTATTTACAGGGGGGGTCCCTGGGGGGAGGGGGGAGTGTGTCATTATTTACAGGGGGTCCCCGGGGGGAGGGGGGAGTGTGTCAGTATTTACAGGGGGGTCCCTGGGGGGAGGGGGGTGTGTGTCAGTATTTACAGGGGGGTCCCCGGGGGGATGGGGGGAGTGTGTCAGTATTTACAGGGGGGGTCCCCGGGGGAGGGGGGAGTGTGTCAGTATTTACAGGGGGGTCCCTGGGGGGAGGGGGGGGGTGTGTCAGTATTTACAGGGGGGTCCCCGGGGGGAGGGGGGAGTGTGTCAGTATTTACAGGGGGGTCCCGGGGGGGGAGGGGGGTGTGTGTCAGTATTTACAGGGGGGTCCCCGGGGGGAGGGGGAGTGTGTCAGTATTTACAGGGGGGTCCCCAGGGGGAGTGTGTCAGTATTTACAGGGGGGTCCCCGGGGGGGGAGGGGGGAGTGTGACAGTATTTACAGGGGGGTCCCCGGGGGGAGGGGGGTGTGTGTCAGTATTTACAGGGGGGTCCCCGGGGGGAGGGGGGAGTGTGTCAGTATTTACAGGGGGGTCCCCGGGGGGAGGGGGGAGGGGGGAGTGTGTCAGTATTTACAGGGGGGTCCCCGGGGGAAGGGGAGGGGGGTGTGTGTCAGTATTTACAGGGGGGTCCCCGGGGGGAGGGGGAAGGGGGAGTGTGTCAGTATTTACAGGTATCTCCCCCCTCGATGGAGTGACACAGAGAGTGATTGGCGTGTCCTCACCTCGGTTTCTGTTTGTCAGTCACTGGTTGAGAAAGGGAGGGAACAGTTTTGGGTTGTTATGACAGTTTTTCTGTGGGTGGTGAATTACCGCACGGCCCTGGGGTTTCCTGGGGTGTGAGGGAGGGGTCTGAGTGCGCACCCTAACTGGGGACCTGTCCCTACACGTTTTGTGCGGGCCACTCGGAGAACACGAGGAACCATGGAATTTTTGGAATGGTGTGTCCAGTTTGTGTGATATTGCCGATTTGCGATGGAACATCACAGCATGCTTTTTGTCTGGCTTTGTTTTAGATTTCGCGGGGGCCCGAAATCTACTGGATTTAACCCCATCCTGCCTGGGTTAGATTTGTCCAGCTTTTTCTGTTCAGGATATACCTGGGTGACTGTCCACACAGACGGGGAGATGTAACTGAACTGGAACAGCTTGGCTCTGGGAGCGACAACCCCTGGAGCACACGTCTTCAGTACTACAGCTGGAATGTTATCAGGGCCCATAGCCTTTGCAGCGTCCAGTGTCTCCAACTGTTTCCTGATATCACGCGTGTGAATCGAATTGGCTGGAGACGGGTCTCTGTGGGGCTGGGGACCACTGGAGGAGGCTGAGATGGGTCAGCCGCTCGCCACCTCTGGCTGAAGATTGCTGGGATAGCTACCGCCTTATTCCTTTACCTCGATGTTCTGGGCTGCTCCGTCACTGAGGATGGGGATATTTCTGGGGCTTCCTCCTCCAGTGAGCTGTTTAATCGCCCACCCACCATTCCCGACTGGATGTGGCAGGACTGCGGAGCTTAGATCTGATCCATCAGGTCTGGGGTCGCGTCGCTCTGTCTGCCACTTGCTGTTGGGTGTGTAAGCAGTCCTGTTTGGTGGCTGCACCAGGTTGGCACCTCATCCTCAGGTCTGCCTGGTGCTGCTCCTGGCCCACCCTCCTGCCCTCTCCATTGACCCAGGGTGGATCCCCTGGCCTGATGGTAATGGTTGAGTGGGGGATGTGCTGGGCCATGAGGTTACAGACTGTGCTGGAGTACAGTCCTGCTGCCGTTGATGGATGCCCCAGTCTGGAGTAGCTGGATCTGTTTGAAGCCTGTCCCCTTTAGCTCGGTGATAGTGCCACACAACATGATGGAGGGGATTCTCAATGTGAAGGTGGGGCTTTGTCCCCACAAGGACTGTGTGGGCTCCCTCTCACCGATACTGTCATGGACAGATACGTCTGCAGCCAGCAGATTGGGAAGGATGGGGTCAGGGATGTCTCTCCCTCTTGTTGGTTCCCCTCCCCACCTCCCACAGACCCAGTCCAGCCGCGATGTCCTTTGGGAGCTGACCAGCTCAATCAGTTGTCCTGCTGCTGAGTCACTCTCGGTGGGGAGGGGGGGAATGACATACCCCACCCAGAGTATGTTCTGTACCCTTGCCCCCCTCAGGACTTGCTCCAAATGTTGGTCGTCACAGAGCAGTACTGATTCATCAGCCGAGGGGGGACGTTACGTGGTGATCAGCAGGAGGTTTCCTTTCCCGTGTTTAACCTGAAGCCATGAGACTTCCTGGGGCCCGGAGTCAGTCTCCCAGAGCAAGCCCCTCCCGACTATATGCCACTGTGCTGACCTCTCTGCTGTGTCTGTCCTGCCGGTGGGACAGGTCATATCCAGGGATGGTGATGGTGGGGTCTGGGGTATTGTCTGTAAGGTATGATTCACCGCTCAGCCTCCGACTCTCCAGGGAAAACAGCCCCAGCCTGTTCAGCCTCTCCCTGTAGCTAAAATCCTCCAACCATGGCAACATCCTTGTAAATCTTTTCTGAACCCTTTCAAGTTTCACAACATCTTTCCGATAGGAAGGAGACCAGAATTGAATGCAATATTCCAACAGTGGCCTAACCAATGTCCTGTACAGCCGCAACATGACCTCCCAACTCCTGTACTCAATACTCTGACCAATAAAGGAAAGCATACCAAACGCCTTCTTCACTATCCTATCTACCTGCAACTCCACTTTCAAGGAGCTATGAACCTGCACTCCAAGGTCTCTTTGTTCAGCAACACTCCCTAGGACCTTACCATTCAGTGTATAAGTCCTGCTCTGTACCCAATTCCTGTCTTCTTGGCATCACAAGCACGGCAGTCATTCTCTTTTGCCACCTACTCAATGGGCTGAATGGCCTACTCTGGCTTTCATAGCTTCTATGTGTCAGTGTTCATCTTACGGGAGAACAATTTGAGGAAACATCCCAGAACTACAGGAAGGTATAGCAAACAGGAGGCCATTCTGCCCACTGTATTTCCTCTCCAGTGATTCTTGGGACCCACCACAATTGGATTCACAGAAATATTTCATCCCCACGCTACCGCTCACTCCCCACTTCAAAGTGTTCCCCACCCTCTCAGCTATTTCCCCCCCCCCCCCGCCGGTCTTCAAATTTCCCGTTAAATCTGTTCCCTTTCCGGCATACTTCCCGAGTTGCTGGTCCTGTTCCACCAACACCCCCCCCCCACCGGCTCCTTTCCCAATCCGTGCTGCTCTGGTGACTGACCCTCCTGCCCGAGGGAACAGAGTCTCCCTCATTGACTCGATCAAAACCACACCATCCTCCCGGGATTTTCGAATGTCCCTATTCAGTCTCCAAGGGGGGGGGCAATCCCAACTTCTCCTGGTCTCTCCCCTCGTGACCTGAAACCATGTATTGACGGTGAAGGAGAGGGAATCTTGGGTCAGACGTATTCAGTACCCCTGATAAACTCCATGAAACCTTTATCAGCTTGACAACAAAATACTTTCGGAGATATAATTGCCTGCGTGAGGTGGTGAGCATACTTTCGCCCAATTAGGTGACAACTCAGTGAAAGGGGCAAACATTTCGCTGTCTGACATTTTTTTTCAGGAGAGGTCTGTCTCGGATGAGGTTGTGGTTCTAGGCCTCAGGCCTTACCACTAATAAAACTGATGGCGAAATCCCCAGCCACGTTCAGAAACCTGACGAAATGAAGGGTGTAGTTTGAGAACGAGTCATCTCTGTCTCTCAAAGATAATGGGTGAACACTTTCTAATTTGTTTGGAATCTGTGATTCGAAGGGAGGGGGGGGTGTCTAGATTGATAGAATCGGGGGCCATTTGCCCATCGTCTCCCTGCCAGGCCCCTGGACCATCTCTTGAGTTTGCCCTGCCCTCCTGCACTCTTCCCCAAAACAACCCGCAATGATACAGCATTCCTTTAACTAGCGCCCACCCCATCCTTTTGGAAAGTTCCTGTTGAAGTTGGAATCTGTGTTTCAAAGAGGAGCAGTGGCTGGATCTTTAGAATTGGGGGCCACATGCCCCTGGTGCCTGAACTGGTTCACTGAATTAGTCCCACTCCCTCCCCTCCACACACACACGCACACACACACACGATACACACACACGCACACACACACCCACACACACACACAACACACACACACGCACACACACACACACACACACACGACACACATGCATACACCCACACACACACACACACACACACACGACACACACACACACGAACACACACACACACCCACACACACACACACGCACACACACACACACACTCACACACACACACGAACACACGCACACACACACACCCACACACACGACACACACGCACACACACACACACACACACGAACACACGCACACACACACACGCACACACACACACACATCCACACACACACACACACGCACACACACACACCCACACACACGACACACATGCATACACCCACACACACACACACACACGACACACACACACACGAACACACACACACACCCACACGCACACACACACACACACACACGCATACACCCACACACACACACACACACACCCACACACACACACACACCCACACACACACTCGACACACACATACACGACACACACGCACACACATACACGACACACACGCACACACACACACCGCGCTTTCTCTCTCGGGCGTGCGGATTTTTTCCCTTCCAATATCCGTTGTTTCCCCCCCACCAAATGAAAATTCCTGTTTAATCTGTTCCCAATTAAGGCACCAAAAAAATCAAGTTCGCCCCCTCCTCTCTGGCAGTGGAAGAATCCTGGTGATAGCTCCAAACCCAAGGTAGGAAGAGAGAACACGACCGTGTGTTTTAGGGCGATGACAGTTCACCTCCCACCCCCTTGAGGCATGGGACTGTCACTTTAAATCGGCCCCCTTCCCGGAGGGGCAGGTGATTGCGGAACATTCTAGATCAGGCCTCAACCCAATATCGCATCCAACTTTCAGAAGAATGCACAGAATAGGAGGACACAATAGAATCCTGACAGCATGAAAACAGGCCCTTCGGCCCAACAAGTCCACACCAACCCTCAGAAGAGAAACCCCCCCGTCCCATTCCACTACATTTACCGCTGACTAATCCTCCCTAACCTGCACATCCCTGGACACTATGGGACAATTTAGAATGGCCAATCCACCCTAACCTACACATCCCTGGGCACAATGGGACAATTTAGCATGGCCAATCCACCCTAACCTGGTCATTTTTGGACTGTGGGAGGAAACTGGAGCACCCGGAGGAAACGCACACAGACACGGGGAGAATGTGCAAACTCCACACAGACAGCGGCCTGATGGGGACTCACACACACACAGTCACTCACACAGTCACTCACACAGTCACTCACACAAACGCACATTCACACATTCAAACAAACACTCTGACACACAACACACTCACACAGACACTGACACACTCCCCCCGGGGACCCCCCTGTAAATACTGACACACTCCCCCCGCCCCCCGGGGACCCCCCTGTAAATACTGACACACTCCCCCCCCCCCCCCCGGGGACCCCCCTGTAAATACTGACACACTCCCCCCTCCCCCGGGGACCCCCCTGTAAATACTGACACACTCCCCCTCCCCCCGGGGACCCCCCTGTAAATACTGACACACTCCCCCCTCCCCCCGGGGACCCCCCTGTAAATACTGACACACTCCCCCTCCCCCCGGGACCCACCTGTAAATACTGACACACTCCCCCCCTCCCCCCGGGGACCCCACCTGTAAATACTGACACACTCCCCCCTCCCCCCGGGACCCCTCTGTAAATACTGACACACTCCCCCCTCCCCCCGGGGACCCCCCTGTAAATACTGACACACTCCCCCCCTCCCCCCGGGGACCCACCTGTAAATACTGACACACTCCCCCCGGGGACCCCCCTGTAAATACTGACACACTCCCCCCTCCCCCCGGGGACCCCCCTGTAAATACTGACACACTCCCCCCTCCCCCCGGGGACCCCCCTGTAAATACTGACACACTCCCCCCTCCCCCCCGGGGTCCCCCCTGTAAATACTGACACACTCCCCCCCCCTCCTCCCCTGGGGACCCACCTGTAAATACTGACACACTCCCCCCTCCCCCCGGGGTCCCCCCTGTAAATACTGACACACTCCCCCCGGGGACCCCCCTGTAAATACTGACACACTCCCCCCCTCCCCCCGGGTCCCCCCTGTAAATACTGACACACTCCCCCCCCCTCCTCCCCTGGGGACCCACCTGTAAATACTGACACACTCCCCCCTCCCCCTGCGGACCCCCCTGTAAATACTGACACACTCCCCCCTACCCCCGCGGACCCCCCTGTAAATACTGACACACACCCCCCCATCCCCCCGGGGACCCCCCTGTAAATACTGACACACTCCCCCTCCCCCCGGGGACCCCCCTGTAAATACTGACACACTCCCCCCATCCCCCCGGGGACCCCCCTGTAAATACTGACACACTCACCCCTCCCCCCGGGGTCCCCCTGTAAATACTGACACACTCCCCCTCCCCCCGGGGACCCCCTGTAAATACTGACACACTCCTGCCTGGGGACCCACCTGTAAATACTGACACACTCCCCTCTCCCCCCCCCCCCCCGGGACCCCCTGTAAATACTGACACACTCCCCTCTCCCCCCGGGGACCCCCCCTGTAAATACTGACACACTCCCCCCTCCCCCCGGGGACCCCCCTGTAAATACTGACACACTCCCCCCTCCCCCCGGGGACCCCCCTGTAAATACTGACACACTCCCCCCTCCCCCCGTGGACCCCCCTGTAAATACTGACACACTCCCCCCCTCCCCCCGTGGACCCCCCTGTAAATACTGACACACTCCCCCCTCCCCCCGGGACCCCCCTGTAAATACTGACACACTCCCCCCTCCCCCTGGGACCCCCCCTGTAAATACTGACACACTCCCCCCCCTCCTCCCCCGCGGACCCCTCTGTAAATACTGACACACTCCCCCCTCCCCCGTGGACCCCCCTGTAAATACTGACACACTCCCCCCGGGGACCCCCCTGTAAATACTGACACACCCCCCCTCCTCCCCTGGGGACCCACCTGTAAATACTGACACGCTCCCCCCTCCCCCCGGGGACCCACCTGTAAATACTGACACACTCCCCCCTCCCCCCGGGGACCCCCCTGTAAATACTGACACACTCCCCCCTCCCCCCGTGGACCCCCCTGTAAATACTGACACACTCCCCCCTCCCCCTGCGGACCCCCCTGTAAATACTGACACACTCCCCCCCCTCCTCCCCCGCGGACCCCTCTGTAAATACTGACACACTCCCCCCTCCCCCCGTGGACCCCCCTGTAAATACTGACACACCCCCCCCTCCCCCCGTGGACCCCCCTGTAAATACTGACACACCCCCCCTCCTCCCCTGGGGACCCCCCTGTAAATACTGACACACTCCCCCCTCCCCCGCGGACCCCCCTGTAAATACTGACACACCCCCCCCTCCCCCCGGGGACCCCCCTGTAAATACTGACACACTCCCCCCTCCCCCGCGGACCCCCCTGTAAATACTGACACGCTCCCCCCTCCCCCCGGGGACCCACCTGTAAATACTGACACACTCCCCCCTCCCCCTGCGGACCCCCCTGTAAATACTGACAGACTCCCCCCCCCCCCCCCCGCGGACCCCCCTGTAAATACTGACACACTCCCCCCTCCCCCCCCCCCAGGGACCCCCTGTAAATACTGACACATTCCCCCACCCCCCCGCGGACCCCCCTGTAAATACTGACACACTCCCCCCTCCCACCGTGGACCCCCCTGTAAATACTGACACACTCCCCCCTCCCCCTGGGACCCCCCTGTAAATAATGACACACTCCCCCCTTCCCCCCGCGGACCCCCCTGTAAATACTGACACACTCCCCCCTCCCCCGCGGACCCCCCTGTAAATACTGACACACTCCCCCCTCCCCACGTGGACCCCTCTGTAAATACTGACACACTCCCCCCTCCCCCCGTGGACCCCCCTGTAAATACTGACACAATCCCCCCTACCCCCGCGGACCCCCCTGTAAATACTGACACACTCCCCCCTCCCCCCGCAGACCCCCCTGTAAATACTGACACACTCCCCCCTCCCCCGCGGACCCCCCTATAAATACTGACACACTCCCCCCTCCCCCCGGGGAACCCCCTGTAAATACTGACACACTCCCCCCTCCCCCCGCGGACCCCCCTGTAAATACTGACACACTCCCCCCTCCCCCCGGGGAACCCCCTGTAAATACTGACACACTCCCTCCTCCCCCCGCGGACCCCCCTGTAAATACTGACACACTCCCCCCTCCCCACGTGGACCCCCCTGTAAATACTGACACACTCCCTCCTCCCCCCGCGGACCCCCCTGTAAATACTGACACACTCCCCCCTCCCCCCGGGGAACCCCCTGTAAATACTGACACACTCCCCCTCCCCCCGGGGACCCCCCTGTAAATAATGACACACTCCCCCCTCCCCCCGGGACCCCCCTGTAAATACTGACACACTCCCCCTTCCCCCGGGGACCACCCTGTAAATACTGACACACTCCCCCCTCCCCCCGCGGACCCCCCTGTAAATACTGACACACTCCCCCCTCCCCCCGGGGAACCCCCTGTAAATACTGACACACTCCCTCCTCCCCCCGCGGACCCCCCTGTAAATACTGACACACTCCCCCCTCCCCACGTGGACCCCCCTGTAAATACTGACACACTCCCTCCTCCCCCCGCGGACCCCCCTGTAAATACTGACACACTCCCCCCTCCCCCCGGGGACCCCCCTGTAAATACTGACACACTCCCCCCTCCCCCCGGGGACCCCCCTGTAAATACTGACACCCCCCCCCCGTGGACCCCCCTGTAAATGCTGACACCCCCCCCTGTAAATACTGACAGACTGCCTTGAAGAGCAGCAGGAGGCCATTCAGCTCTCTGCAGGCCTGCTCTGATATCTGTGATGATCCGTGTTGTAGTTCCCGCCCTGGTTCGGAGTCTCCAGCCCATCAGCCACTGAGCCACCCCCCCGTGTGTGCGTGTGTGTGTGTGTACGTGTGTGTGTGTGTGTGTGTGTGTGTACGTGTGTGTGTGTGTACGTGTGTGTGTGTGCGTGTGTGTGTGCGTGTGTGTGTGTGTGCGTGTGTACGTGTGTGTGTGTGTGTGTGCGTGTACGTGTGTGTGTGTACGTGTGTGTGTGTGTACGTGTATGTGTGTACGTGTGTGTGTGTGTGTGTGCGTGTGTGTGTGTGTACGTGTGTGTGTGTGTGCGCGTGTGTGTGTGTGGGGGGGAATGAGTGTGTGTGTTGTGTGTGTGAGAGTGAGTGTGTGTGTGTGAGAGTGTGTGTGCGTGAGAGAGAGTGTGTGTGTGTGTCTGTGTGTGTGTGAGTGTGTGTCTGTGTGTGAGAGTGTGGGAATGAGTGTGTATATGAATGTGGGAGTGAGTGTGTGTGTGTGTGAGTGTGTGCGTGTGAGTGTGTGTGTGTGTCTGTGTGTGTGAGTGTCTGTGGGAGTGTGTGAGTATGTGTGTTTGAGAGTGTGTGTGAGCGTGGGAATGAGTGTGTGTGTGAGAGTGTGGGAATGATTGTGTGTGTATGCGTAAGAGTGTGTGTGAGAGTGTGTGTGTATGAGAGAGAGAGTATGTGTGTGAAAGAGAGTGTTTGTGTGCCTGTGTCTGTGTGTGAGAGTGTTGAAATGAGTGTGCGTGTGTGTGAGTGTGTGCGTGTGAGTGTGTGTGTCTGTGTGCGTGTGTGAGTGTGTGAGTGTGCGTGTTTGAGAGTGTGTGTAAGTGTGGGAATGAGTGTGTGTGAGTTTGTGTGTGAGAGAGTGTGTGTGGGTGTGTGAGAGTGTGGGAATGAGTGTGAGTGTGGGAGAGAGAGTGTGTGTGTGTGTTCATGTGTGCGTTAGAGTGTGGGAGTGAGTGTCAGAGTGTGGGAGAGAGTGTGTGTGTGCGTGTGTGCGTGGGAGTGAGTGTGAGAGTGTGGGAGTGAGTGTCAGAGTGTGGGAGAGAGTGTGTGTGTGTTCATGTGTGCATGAGAGTGTGGGAGTGAGTGTCAGAGTGTGGGAGAGAGTGTGTGTGTGCGTGAGAGTGTGGGAGTGAGTGTGAGAGAGGGTGTGTGTGTGTGTGCGTGTGTGCGTGAGAGTGTGGATGTGAGTGTGAGAGTGTGGGAGTGAGTGTCAGAGTGTGGGAGAGAGTGTGTGTGTGTGTGTGCGTGAGAGTGTGTGTCTGTGCCTGTGTGTCTGTGTGTGAGAGTGTGGGAATGAGTGTGCGTGTGTGTGAGTGTCTGTGTGCATGTGTGTGAGTGTGTGAGTGTGCGTGTTTGAGAGTGTGTGTGAGTGTGGGAATGAGTGTGTGTGTGTGAGTTTGTGTGTGAGAGAGTGTGTGTGGGTGTGTGAGAGTGTGGGAATGAGTGTGTGTGGGAGAGAGTGTGTGTGTGTGTTCATGTGTGCGTGTGTGCGTGGGAGTGAGTGTCAGAGTGTGGGAGAGTGTGTGTGGGTGTGTGTGTGTGCGTGAGAGTGTGGGAGTGAGTGTGAGAGTGTGTGTGAGTGTGCACGTGTGAGTGTGTGTGAGTGTGTGCGTGTGTGTGTGAGGGTCTGTGTGCATGTGTGTGAGTGTGTGAGTGTGCGTGTTTGAGAGTGTGTGAGAGTGTGGGAATGAGTGTGTGTGTGAGTTTGTGTGTGAGAGAGTGTGTGTGGGTGTGTGAGAGTGTGGGAATGAGTGTGAGTGTGGGAGAGAGTGTGTGTGTGTGTTCATGTGTGCGTTAGAGTGTGGGAGTGAGTGTCAGAGTGTGGGAGAGTGTGTGTGGGTGTGTGAGAGTGTGGGAGTGAGTGTGAGAGTGTGGAGAGAGTGTGTGTGTGTGTTCATGTGTGCGTTAGAGTGTGGGAGTGAGTGTCAGAGTGTGGGAGAGTGTGTGTGGGTGTGTGAGAGTGTGGGAGTGAGTGTGTGTGTGTGTTCATGTGTGCGTTAGAGTGTGGGAGTGAGTGTCAGAGTGTGGAGAGAGTGTGTGTGTGTGTTCATGTGTGCGTTAGAGTGTGGGAGTGAGTGTCACAGTGTGGGAGAGAGAGTGTGTGCGCATGTGTGCGTGAGAGTTTGGGAGTGAGTGTGAGAGTGTGGGAGTGAGTGTGAGAGTGTGGGAGTGAGTGTCAGAGTGTGGGAGAGAGTGTGTGTGTGCGTGTGTGCGTGAGAGTGTGGGAGTGAGTGTGAGAGTGTGGGAGAGGGTGTGTGTGTGTGCGTGTGTGCGTGAGAGTGTGGGAGTGAGTGTGAGAGTGTGGGAGTGAGTGTCAGAGTGTGGGAGAGAGTGTGTGTGTGTGCGTGAGAGTGTGGAAGTGAGTGTGAGAGTGTGAGAGTGAGTGTCAGAGTGTGGGAGAGAGTGTGTGTGTGCGTGAGAGTGTGGGAGTGAGTGTGAGAGTGTGGGAGTGAGTGTCAGAGTGTGGGAGGGAGTGTGTGTGTGTGCGTGAGAGTGTGGGAGTGAGTGTGAGAGTGTGGGAGTGAGTGTCAGAGTGTGGGAGAGAGTGTGTGTGTGTGTTCATGTGTGCGTGAGAGTGTGGGAGTGAGTGTGAGAGTGTGGGAGAGAGTGTGTGTGTGTGTTCATGTGTGCGTTAGAGTGTGGGAGTGAGTGTCACAGTGTGGGAGAGAGTGTGTGTGTGTGAGAGTGTGGGAGTGAGTGTGTGTGTGCGTGTGTGTGTGTGTGTGAGTGTGCGCGTGCGTGAGAGTGTGGGAGTGAGTGTGAGAGTGTTGGAGTGAGTGTGAGAGTGTGGGAGTGAGTGTCAGAGTGTGGGAGAGAGTGTGAGAGTGTGGGAGTGAGTGTCAGAGTGTGGGAGAGTGTGTGTGTGTGTGAGAGTGTGGGAGTGAGTGTGTGTGTGCGTGTGTGTGTGTGTGAGAGTGTGCGCGTGCGTGAGAGTGTGGGAGTGAGTGTGAGAGTGTTGGAGTGAGTGTGTGTGCGTGTGTGTGTGTGCGTGCAGACTGATACTCCACTATTCACCCCACCCCAACCCTCCAATTGTGTGTAATTCTGGTCTCCTTCCTATCGGAAAGATGTTGGGAAACTTGAAAGGGTTCAGAAAAGATTTACAAGGATGTTGCCAGGGTTGGAGGGTTTGAGCTACAGGGAGAGGCTGAACAGGCTGGGGCTGTTTTCCCTGGAGCGTCGGAGGCTGAGGGGTGACTTTATAGAGGTTTACAAAATCATGAGGGGCATAGATAGGGCAAATAGACAAAGTCTTTTCCCTGGGGTGGGGGAGTCCAGAACTAGAGGGGCATAGGTTTAGGGTGAGAGGGGAAAGATATAAAAGAGACCTAAGGGGCGACTTTTTCACCCAGAGGGTGGTACGTGTATGGAATGAGCTGCCAGAGGATGTGGTGGAGGCTGGTACAATTACAGCATTTAAGAGGCATCTGGATGGGTATATGAATAGGAAGGGTTTGGAGGGATATGGGCCGGGTGCTGGCAGGTGGGACTAGATTGGGTTGGGATATCTGGGTCGGCATGGACGGGTTGGGCCGAAGGGTCTGTTTCCGTGCTGTCCATCTCGATCACCCGAAAAGGGTTCGGCTTCAAGCGGAAGATGCAGCCGGCTGTTCAGAACCCGAGAGGATTCAACATGTGTCTCCCTCCGGAGCCCAGTGAGTGCCAATCCACCAAGCACCACCTCGATCGACCATACCTGGCAATGACCAGCTGTGGGAGAAAATCGGTTTCCCTGACCACCATCAACATGGCCACAAACAGCACAGGGAACCATTTCCGATGAAGGGCTTTTGCCCGCAACTTCGGTTCTCCTCGGATGCTGCCTGGCCTGCTGTGTTTCTCCAGCACCACATTTTTCAACTCAGACTGAAAGATACCTTGCTTGCGAACGAACCACAATGGAACCCATTGATGCCTGGATGAGGGGACATCAGCACCGACTCTCACAGAGGGTCGGTATCTCCGGGCTCAATCACAGACTGATTGGCTGTGCTTCACTCTAAATTGTTCAGTAATTCGCACCACATTACAATACCCCAGTGAAACTCAGGAAAGGGAATCCGTGCTTACTTCGACAGACTGTCAGTTCTGTGTCAGCTGAGACAACTTCTCTTCCACCTGATATCGCAGGTGATAAAGAGCTTATCACTTTCCCCCGCTCCACACTGCTCTGGTCTCCATTGAGTTGGGTAATTTCCCTGGCACTGCCCAAGGTCGGAGGAGGAGGAGGGAGGATAATGAAACCAACCTTGATGAGGAAATTTCACCGTGTGACTGAATGTTTGTCATAACTGAAATTGATGCAGTGTTTGGGTAAAATCCCTAACCACTAATAAAGGTTAATGAGGACACACAAGGTACATTAGAGAGAGCAACGCCAAGCGAGGAAACAGACAGAGAGCTCTCGTTGGCAGTAAGTACTCCTCAGTCATGAGGATGGATCCGTTTACCCTCTTGCTGTTCACTCCTATCTCTCTCCTTTCCCCTCTGTCTCCCTGTTCACTCCTATCTCTCTCCTTTCCCCTCTCTCTCCCTGTTCACTTCTATCTCTCTCCTTTCCCCTCTCCCTGTTCACTCCTATCTCTCTCCTTTCCCCTCTGTCTCCCTGTTCACTTCTATCTCTCTCCTTTCCCCTCTCCCTGTTCACTCCTATCTCTCTCCTTTCCCCTCTCCCTGTTGACTCCTATCTCTCTCCTTTCCCCTCTCGCTGTTCACTCCTATCTCTCTCCTTTCCCCTCTGTCTCCCTGTTCACTTCTATCTCTCTCCTTTCCCCTCTCCCTGTTCACTCCTATCTCTCTCCTTTCCCCTCTCTCTGTTCACTCCTATCTCTCTCCTTTCCCCTCTGTCTCCCTGTTCACTTCTATCTCTCTCCTTTCCCCTCTCCCTGTTCACTCCTACCTCTCTCCTTTCCCCTCTGTCTCCCTGTTCACTTCTATCTCTCTCCTTTCCCCTCTCCCTGTTCACTCCTACCTCTCTCCTTTCCCCTCTGTCTCCCTGTTCACTCCTATCTCTCTCCTTTCCCCTCTCCCTATTCACTCCTATCTCTCTCCTTTCCCCTCTCCTTGTTCACTCCTATCTCTCTCCTTTCCCCTCTCCCTGTTCACTCCTATCTCTCTCCTTTCCCCTCTCCCTGTTCACTCCTATCTCTCTCCTTTCCCCTCTCCCTGTTAACTCCTATCTCTGTCCTTTCCCCTCTCCCTGCTCACTCCTATCTCACTCCTTTCCCGTCTATTTCTGTTCACTCCTATCTCTCTCCTTTCCCCTCTCCCTGTTCACTCCTATCTCTCTCCTTTCCCCCCGCTCTCTGTTCACTCCTATCTCTCTCCTTTCCCCCCCTCCCTGTTCACTCCTATCTCTCTCCTTTCCCCCCTCTCTCTGTTCACTCCTATCTCTCTCCTTTCCCCCCCTCCCTGTTCACTCCTATCTCTCTCCTTTCCCCCCTCTCTCTGTTCACTCCTATCTCTCTCCTATCCCCCCTTTCCCTGTTCACTCCTATCTCTCTCCTTCCCCCGCTCTCTCTGTTCACTCCTCTCTCCGTTCCCCTCTGTCTGCCTGATCACTCCTATCTCTCTCCTTTCCCCTCTCCCTGTTCACTCCTATCTCTCTCCTTTCCCCCCTCTCCCTGTTCACGCCTATCTCTCTCCTTTCCACTCTCCCTGTTCACTCCTATCTCTCTCCTTTCCCCCCTCTCCCTGTTCACTCCTATCTCTCTCCTTTCCCCCCTCTCCCTGTTCACTCCTATCTCTCTCCTTTCCACTCTCCCTGTTCACTCCTATCTCTCTCCTTTCCCCCCTCTCTCTGTTCACTCCTATCTCTCTCCTATCCCCCCTCTCCCTGTTCACTCCTATCTCTCTCCTTTCCCCTCTCTCCCTGTTCACTCCTATCTCTCTCCTTTCCACTCTCCCTGTTCACTCCTATCTCTCTCTCCTTTCCCCTCTGTTTCCCTGTTCACTCCTATCTCTCTCCTTGCCCCCCTCTCCCTGTTCACTCCTATCTCTCTCCTTTCCCCTCTCTCCCTGTTCACTCCGATCTCTCTCCTTTCCCCTCTGTCTCCCTGTTCACTCCTCTCTCCTTTCCCCTCTCTCCCTGTTCACTCATATCTCTCTCCTTTCCCCTCTCCCTGTTCACTCCTCTCTCCTTTCCCCTCTCTCTCTGTTCACTCCTATCTCTCTCCTTTCCCCTCTGTTTCCCTGTTCACTCCAATCTCTCTCCTTTCCCCTCTCCCTGTTAACTCCTATCTCTGTCCTTTCCCCTCTCCCTGCTCACTCCTATCTCACTCCTTTCCCCTCTCTTTGTGTTCACTCCTATCTCTCTCCTTTCCCCTCTCCCTGTTCACTCCTATCTCTCTCCTTTCCCCCGCTCTCTGTTCACTCCTATCTCTCTCCTTTCCCCTCTCTCCCTGTTCACTCCTATCTCTCTCCTTTCCCCCCTCTCCCTGTTCACTCCTATCTCTCTCTTTTCCCCCCTCTCCCTGTTCACTCCTATCTCTCTCCTTTCCCCCCTCTCCCTGTTCACTCCTATCTCTCTCCTTTCCCCCCTCTCCCTGTTCACTCCTATCTCTCTCCTTTCCCCCCTCTCCCTGTTCACTCCTATCTCTCTCCTTTCCCCCCCTCTCTGTTCACTCCTATCTCTCTCCTTTCCCCTCTGTCTCCCTGTTCACTCCTCTCTCCTTTCCCCCCCTCTCTGTTCACTCCTATCTCTCTCCTTTCCCCCCTCTCCCTGATCACTCCTATCTCTCTCCTTTCCCCCCTCTCCCTGTTCACTCCTATCTCTCTCCTTTCCCCCCTCTCCCTGTTCACTCCTATCTCTCTCCTTTCCCCTCTGTCTCCCTGTTCACTCCTCTCTCCTTTCCCCCCCACTCTGTTCACTCCTATCTCTCTCCTTTCCCCCCTCTCCCTGATCACTCCTATCTCTCTCTTTTCCCCCCTCTCCCTGTTCACTCCTATCTCTCTCCTTTCCCCCCTCTCCCTGTTCACTCCTATCTCTCTCCTTTCCCCCCTCTCCCTGTTCACTCCTATCTCTCTCCTTTCCCCCCTCTCCCTGATCACTCCTATCTCTCTCCTTTCCCCCCTCTCTCTGTTCACTCCTATCTCTCTCCTTTCCCCTCTCTCCCTGTTCACTCCTATCTCTCTCCTTCCCTCGCTCTCTCTGTTCACTCCTCTCTAACTCCTTTCCCATCTGTCTCCTGATCACTCCTATCTCTCTCCTTTCCCCTCTCCCAGTTCACTCCTATCTCTCTCCTTTCCCCTCTCTCCCTGTTCACTCCTATCTCTCTCCTTCCCCCGCTCTCTCTGTTCACTCCTCTCTCCTTTCCCCTCTGTCTCCCTGATCACTCCTATCTCTCTCCTTTCCCCTCTCCCTGTTCACTCCTATCTCTCTCCTTTCCCCCCTCTCCCTGTTCACGCCTATCTCTCTCCTTTCCACTCTCCCTGTTCACTCCTATCTCTCTCCTTTCCCCCCTCTCTCTGTTCACTCCTATCTCTCTCCTATCCCCCCTCTCCCTGTTCACTCCTATCTCTCTCTCCTTTCCCCTCTGTTTCCCTGTTCACTCCTATCTCTCTCCTTTCCCCCCTCTCCCTGTTCACTCCTATCTCTCTCCTTTCCCCTCTCTCCCTGTTCACTCCGATCTCTCTCCTTTCCCCTCTGTCTCCCTGTTCACTCCTATCTCTCTCCTTTCCCCTCTCTCCCTGTTCACTCCGATCTCTCTCCTTTCCCCTCTGTCTCCCTGTTCACTCCTCTCTCCTTTCCCCTCTCTCCCTGTTCACTCATATCTCTCTCCTTTCCCCTCTCCCTGTTCACTCCTCTCTCCTTTCCCCTCTCTCTCTGTTCACTCCTATCTCTCTCCTTTCCCCTCTGTTTCCCTGTTCACTCCAATCTCTCTCCTTTCCCCTCTCCCTGTTTACTCCTATCTCTGTCCTTTCCCCTCTCCCTGCTCACTCCTATCTCACTCCTTTCCCCTCTCTTTGTGTTCACTCCTATCTCTCTCCTTTCCCCTCTCCCTGTTCACTCCTATCTCTCTCCTTTCCCCCGCTCTCTGTTCACTCCTATCTCTCTCCTTTCCCCTCTCTCCCTGTTCACTCCTATCTCTCTCCTTTCCCCCCTCTCCCTGTTCACTCCTATCTCTCTCTTTTCCCCCCTCTCCCTGTTCACTCCTATCTCTCTCCTTTCCCCCCTCTCCCTGTTCACTCCTATCTCTCTCCTTTCCCCCCTCTCCCTGTTCACTCCTATCTCTCTCCTTTCCCCCCTCTCCCTGTTCACTCCTATCTCTCTCCTTTCCCCCCCTCTCTGTTCACTCCTATCTCTCTCCTTTCCCCTCTGTCTCCCTGTTCACTCCTCTCTCCTTTCCCCCCCTCTCTGTTCACTCCTATCTCTCTCATTTCCCCCCTCTCCCTGATCACTCCTATCTCTCTCCTTTCCCCCTCTCCCTGTTCACTCCTATCTCTCTCCTTTCCCCCCTCTCCCTGTTCACTCCTATCTCTCTCCTTTCCCCTCTGTCTCCCTGTTCACTCCTCTCTCCTTTCCCCCCCACTCTGTTCACTCCTATCTCTCTCCTTTCCCCCCTCTCTCTGTTCACTCCTATCTCTCACCTTTCCCCTCTGTCTCCTGATCACTCCTATCTCTCTCCTTTCCCCCTCTCCCTGTTCACTCCTATCTCTCTCCTTTCCCCCCTCTCCCTGTTCACTCCTATCTCTCTCCTTTCCCCCCTCTCCCTGTTCACTCCTATCTGTCTCCTTTCCCCCCTCTCCCTGATCACTCCTATCTCTCTCCTTTCCCCCCTCTCTCTGTTCACTCCTATCTCTCTCCTTTCCCCTCTCTCCCTGTTCACTCCTATCTCTCTCCTTCCCTCGCTCTCTCTGTTCACTCCTCTCTAACTCCTTTCCCATCTGTCTCCTGATCACTCCTATCTCTCTCCTTTCCCCTCTCCCAGTTCACTCCTATCTCTCTCCTTTCCCCTCTCTCCCTGTTCACTCCTATCTCTCTCCTTTCCCCTCTCCCTGTTCACTCCTATCTCTCTCCTTGCCCCCCCTCCCTGTTCACTCCTATCTCTCTCCTTTCCCCCCTCTCCCTGTTCACTCCTATCTCTCTCCTTTCCCCCCTCTCCCTGTTCACTCCTATCTCTCTCCTTTCCCCTCTCTCTCTGTTCACTCCTATCTCTCTCCTTTCCCCTCTCTCCCTGTTCACTCCTATCTCTCTCCTTTCCCCTCTCCCTGTTCACTCCTCTCTCCTTTCCCCCCCTCCCTGTTCACTCCTATCTCTCTCCTTTCCCCTCTCCCTGTTCACTCCTATCTCTCTCTCCTTTCCCCTCTCCCTGTTCACTCCTATCTCTCTTCTTTCCCCTCTCCCTGTTCACTCCTCTCTCCTTTCCCCCCCTCCCTGTTCACTCCTATCTCGCTCCTTTCCCCTCTCCCTGTTCACTCCAATCTCTCTCCTTTCCCCTCTCCCTGTTCACTCCTCTCTCCTTTCCCCCCCTCCCTGTTCACTCCTATCTCTCTCCTTTCCCCTCTCTCCCTGTTCACTCCTATCTCTCTCCTTTCCCCTCTGTCTCCTGATCACTCCTATCTCTCTCCTTTCCCCTCTCCCTGTTCACTCCTATCTCTGTCCTTTCCCCCCTCTCTCTGTTCACTCCTCTCTCTCTCCTTTCCCCTCTGTCTCCCTGATCACTCCTATCTCTCTCCTTTCCCCCCTCTCCCTGTTCACTCCTATCTCTCTCCTTTCCCCTCTGTCTCCCTGTTCACTCCTATCTCTCTCCTTTCCCCCCGCTCCCTGTTCACTCCTATCTCTCTCCTTTCCACTCTCTCCCTGTTCAATCCTATCTCTCTCCTTTCCCCTCTCTCCCTGTTCACTCCTATCTCTCTCCTTTCCCCTCTCCCTGTTCACTCCTATCTCTCTCCTTTCCCCTCTCTCCCTGTTCACTCCTATCTCTCTCCTTTCCCCTCTCCCTGTTCACTCCTACCTCTCTCCTTTCGCCTCTCCCTGTTCACTCCTATCTCTCTCCTTTCCCCTCTGTCTCTCTGTTCACTCCTATCTCTCTCCTTTCCCTCTCTCCCTGTTCACTCCAATCTCTCTCCTTCCCCCCTCTCCCTGTTCACTCCTATCTCTCTCCTTTCCCGCCCGCTCCCTGTTCACTCCTATCTCTCTCCTTTCCCCCCTCTCCCTGTTCACTCCTATCTCTCTCCTTTCCCCCCTCTCCCTGTTCACTCATATCTCTCTCCTTTCCCCTCTCTCCCTGTTCACTCCTTTCTCTCTCCTTTCCCCTCTCTCCCTGTTCACTCCTTTCTTTCTCCTTTCCCCTCTCTCCCTGTTCACTCCTATCTCTTTCCTTTCCCCTCTCTCTCTGTTCTCTCCTATCTCTCTCCTTTCCCCCCTCTCTCTGTTCACTCCTATCTCTCACCTTTCTCCCCTCTCCCTGTTCACTCCTATCTCTCTCCTTTCCTTCTCTCCCTGTTCACTCCGATCTCTCTCCTTTCCCCTCTCTCCCTTTTCACTCCTATCTCTCTCGTTTCCCCTATCCCTGTTCACTCCTCTCTCCTTTCCCCTCTCTCTCTGTTCACTCCTATCTCTCTCCCTTCCCCTCTCCCTGTTCACTCCTCTCTCCTTTCCCCTCTCTCACTGTTCACTCCTATCTCTCTCCTTTCCCCTCTGTCTCCCTGTTAACTCCTATCTCTCTCCTTCCCCCTCTCTCTCTGTTCACTCCTCTCTCCTTTCCCCTCTCTCTCTGTTCACTCCTATCTCTCTCCCTTCCCCTCTCCCTGTTCACTCCTGTCTCCTTTCCCCTCTCTCACTGTTCACTCCTATCTCTCTCCTTTCCCCTCTGTCTCCCTGTTAACTCCTATCTCTCTCCTTCCCCCTCTCTCTCTGTTCACTCCTCTCTCCTTTCCCCTCTCTCCCTGTTCACTCCTATCTCTCTCCTTCCCCCTCTCTCTCTGTTCACTCCTCTCTCCTTTCCCCTCTCTCCCTGTTCACTCCTATCTCTCTCCTTTCCCCTCTGTTTCCCTGTTCACTCCTATCTCTCTCCTTTCCCCCCTCTCCCTGTTCACTCCTATCTCTCTCCTTTCCTCTCTCCCTGTTCACTCCTATCTCTCTCCTTTCCCCTCTCCCTGTTCACTCCTATCTCTCTCCTTTCCCCTCTCCCTGTTCACTCCTATCTCTCTCCTTCCCCGTCTCTCTCTGTTCACTCCTATCTCTCTCCTTTCCCCTCTGTCTCCTGATCACTCCTATCTCTCTCATTTCCCCTCTCCCTGTTCACTCCTATCTCTCTCCTTTCCCCCCTCTCTCTGTACACTCCTATCTCTCTCCTTTCCCCTCTCCCTGTTCACTCCTATCTCTTTCCTTCCCCCGCTCTCCCTGTTCACTCCTATCTCTCTCCTTTCCCCTCTGTTTCCCTGTTCACTCCTATCTCTCTCCTTTCCCCTCTGTCTCCCTGTTCACTCCTATCTCTCTCCTTTCCCCTCTCCCTGTTCACTCCTATCTCTCTCCTTTCCCCTCTCCCTGTTCACTCCTATCTCTCTCCTTTCCCCTCTCTCCCTGTTCACTCCTATCTCTCTCCTTTCCCCTCTTCCTGTTCACTCCTACCTCTCTCCTTTCGCCTCTCCCTGTTTACTCCTATCTCTCTCATTTCCCCTCTGTCTCTCTGTTCACTCCTATCTCTCTCCTTTCCCTCTCTCCCTATTCACTCCAATCTCTCTCCTTCCCCCCTCTCCCTGTTCACTCCTATCTCTCTCCTTTCCCCCCCGCTCCCTGTTCACTCCTATCTCTCTCCTTTCCCCTCTCCCTGTTCACTCCTATCTCTCTCCTTTCCCCCCTCTCCCTGTTCTCTCCTATCTCTCTCCTTTCCCCCCTCTCCCTGTTCACTCCTATCTCTCTCCTTTCTCCCCTCTCCCTGTTCACTCCTTTCTCTCTTCTTTCCCCTCTCTCCCTGTTCACTCCTATCTCTCTCCTTTCCCCCCTCTCCCTGTTCACTCATATCTCTCTTCTTTCCCCTGTCTCCCTGTTCACTCCTTTCTCTCTCCTTTCCCCTCTCTCCCTGTTCACTCCTTTCTTTCTCCTTTCCCCTCTCTCCCTGTTCACTCCTATCTCTCTCCTTTCCCCCCTCTCCCTGTTCACTCATATCTCTCTTCTTTCCCCTCTCTCCCTGTTCACTCCTTTCTCTCTCCTTTCCCCCCTCTCCCTGTTCACTCCTATCTCTCTCCTTTCTGCCCTCTCCCTGTTTACTCCGATCTCTCTCCTTTCCCCTCTCCCTGTTCACTCCTCTCTCCTTTCCCCTCTCTCACTGTTCACTCCTATCTCTCTCCTTTCCCCTCTGTCTCCCTGTTAACTCCTATCTCTCTCCTTCCCCCTCTCTCTCTGTTCACTCCTCTCTCCTTTCCCCTCTCTCTCTGTTCACTCCTATCTCTCTCCCTTCCCCTCTCCCTGTTCACTCCTGTCTCCTTTCCCCTCTCTCACTGTTCACTCCTATCTCTCTCCTTTCCCCTCTGTCTCCCTGTTAACTCCTATCTCTCTCCTTCCCCCTCTCTCTCTGTTCACTCCTCTCTCCTTTCCCCTCTCTCCCTGTTCACTCCTATCTCTCTCCTTCCCCCTCTCTCTCTGTTCACTCCTCTCTCCTTTCCCCTCTCTCCCTGTTCACTCCTATCTCTCTCCTTTCCCCTCTGTTTCCCTGTTCACTCCTATCTCTCTCCTTTCCCCCCTCTCCCTGTTCACTCCTATCTCTCTCCTTTCCTCTCTCCCTGTTCACTCCTATCTCTCTCCTTTCCCCTCTCCCTGTTCACTCCTATCTCTCTCCTTTCCCCTCTCCCTGTTCACTCCTATCTCTCTCCTTCCCCGTCTCTCTCTGTTCACTCCTATCTCTCTCCTTTCCCCTCTGTCTCCTGATCACTCCTATCTCTCTCATTTCCCCTCTCCCTGTTCACTCCTATCTCTCTCCTTTCCCCCCTCTCTCTGTACACTCCTATCTCTCTCCTTTCCCCTCTCCCTGTTCACTCCTATCTCTTTCCTTCCCCCGCTCTCCCTGTTCACTCCTATCTCTCTCCTTTCCCCTCTGTTTCCCTGTTCACTCCTATCTCTCTCCTTTCCCCTCTGTCTCCCTGTTCACTCCTATCTCTCTCCTTTCCCCTCTCCCTGTTCACTCCTATCTCTCTCCTTTCCCCTCTCCCTGTTCACTCCTATCTCTCTCCTTTCCCCTCTCTCCCTGTTCACTCCTATCTCTCTCCTTTCCCCTCTTCCTGTTCACTCCTACCTCTCTCCTTTCGCCTCTCCCTGTTTACTCCTATCTCTCTCATTTCCCCTCTGTCTCTCTGTTCACTCCTATCTCTCTCCTTTCCCTCTCTCCCTATTCACTCCAATCTCTCTCCTTCCCCCCTCTCCCTGTTCACTCCTATCTCTCTCCTTTCCCCCCCGCTCCCTGTTCACTCCTATCTCTCTCCTTTCCCCTCTCCCTGTTCACTCCTATCTCTCTCCTTTCCCCCCTCTCCCTGTTCTCTCCTATCTCTCTCCTTTCCCCTCTCTCCCTGTTCACTCCTATCTCTCTCCTTTCCCCTCTGTTTCCCTGTTCACTCCTATCTCTCTCCTTTCCCCTCTGTCTCTCTGTTCACTCCTCTCTCCTTTCCCCTCTCACCCTGTTCACTCCTATCTCTCTCCTTTCCCCTCTCTCTCTATTCACTCCTCTCTCCTTTCCCCTCTCTCCCTGTTCACTCCTATCTCTCTCCTTTCCCCTCTGTTTCCCTGTTCACTCCTATCTCTCTCCTTTCCCCTCTGTTTCCCGGTTCACTCCTATCTCTCTCCTATCCCCCCTCTCCCTGTTCACTCCTATCTCTTTCCTTTCCCCTCTCTCTCTGTTCTCTCCTATCTCTCTCCTTTCCCCCCTCTTCCTGGTCACTCCTATCTCTCTCATTTCTCCCCTCTCCCTGTTCACTCCTATCTCTCTCCTTTCCCCACTCCCTGTTCACTCCTATCTCTCTCCTTCCCCGTCTCTCTCTGTTCACTCCTATCTCTCACCTTTCCCCTCTGTCTCCTGATCACTCCTTTCTCTCTCCTTTCCCCTCTCCATGTTCACTCCTATCTCTCTCCTTCCCCCGCTCTCTCTGTTCACTCCTATCTCTCTCCTTTCCCCTCTGTCTCCCTGATCACTCCTATCTCTCACCTTTCCCCTCTCCCAGTTCACTCCAATCTCTCTCCTTTCCCCTCTCTCCCTGTTCACTCCTATCTCTCTCCTTTCCCCCCTCTCCCTGTTCACTCCTATCTCTCTCCTTTCCCCTCTGTCTCCCTGTTCACTCCTATCTCTCTCCTTTCCCCCCTCTCCCTGTTCACTCCCATCTCTCTCCTTTCCCCTCTCCCTGTTCACTCCTATCTCTCTCCTTTCCCCTCTGTCTCCCTGTTCACTCCTACCTCTCTCCTTTCCCCTCTCCCTGTTCACTTCTATCTCTCTCCTTTCCCCTCTCCCTGTTCACTCCTATCTCTCTCCTTTCCCCTCTCCCTGTTCACTCCTATCTCTCTCCTTTCCCCCCTCTCCCTGTTCACTCCTATCTCTCTCCTTTCCCCCCTCTCCCTGTTCACTCCTATCTCTCTCCTTTCCCCCCTCTCCCTGTTCACTCCTATCTCTCTTCTTTCCCCTCTCTCCCTGTTCACTCCTATCTCTCTCCTTTCCCCTCTCTCCCTGTTCACTCATATCTCTCTTCTTTCCCCTCTCTCCCTGTTCACTCCTTTCTCTCTCCTTTCCCCTCTCTCCCTGTTCACTCCTTTCTCTCTCCTTTCCCCTCTCTCCCTGTTCACTCCTATCTCTTTCCTTTCCCCTCTCTCTCTGTTCTCTCCTGTCTCTCTCCTTTCTCCCCTCTCCCTGTTCACTCCTATCTCTCTCCTTTCCACCCTCTCCCTGTTCACTCCTATCTCTCTCCTTTCCCCCCTCTCCCTGTTCACTCCTATCTCTCTCCTTTCCCCCCTCTCCCTGTTCACTCCTATCTCTCTTCTTTCCCCTCTCTCCCTGTTCACTCCTATCTCTCTCCTTTCCCCCCTCTCCCTGTTCACTCATATCTCTCTTCTTTCCCCTCTCTCCCTGTTCACTCCTTTCTCTCTCCTTTCCCCTCTCTCCCTGTTCACTCCTTTCTCTCTCCTTTCCCCTCTCTCCCTGTTCACTCCTATCTCTTTCCTTTCCCCTCTCTCTCTGTTCATTCCTATCTCTCTCCTTTCTCCCCTCTCCCTGTTCACTCCTATCTCTCTCCTTTCCGCCCTCTCCCTGTTCACTCCGATCTCTCTCCTTTCCCCTCTCTCCCTGTTCACTCCTATCTCTCTCCTTTCCCTTCTCCCTGTTCACTCCTCTCTCCTTTCCCCTCTCTCTCTGTTCACTCCTATCTCTCTCCTTTCCCCTCTCCCTGTTCACTCCTCTCTCCTTTCCCCTCTCTCTCTGTTCACTCCTATCTCTTTCCTTTCCCCCCTCTCCCTGTTCACTCCTATCTCTCTCCTTTCCCCCTCTCCCTGTTCACTCCTATCTCTCTCCTTTCCCCCCTCTCCCTGTTCACTCCTATCTCTCTCCTTTCCCCCCTCTCCCTGTTCACTCCTATCTCTCTCCTTTCCCCCCTCTCCCTGTTCACTCCTTTCTCTCTTCTTTCCCCTCTCTCCCTGTTCACTCCTTTCTCTCTCCTTTCCCCTCTCTCCCTGTTCACTCCTTTCTTTCTCCTTTCCCCTCTCTCCCTGTTCACTCCTATCTCTTTCCTTTCCCCTCTCTCTCTGTTCTCTCCTATCTCTCTCCTTTCCCCCTCTCTCTGTTCACTCCTATCTCTCTCCTTTCCCCCCTCTCCCTGTTCACTCCTATCTCTCTCCTTTCTGCCCTCTCCCTGTTCACTCCGATCTCTCTCCTTTCCCCTCTCTCCCTGTTCACTCGTATCTCTCTCCTTTCCCCTATCCCTGTTCACTCCTCTCTCCTTTCCCCTCTCTCTCTGTTCACTCCTCTCTCCTTTCCCCTCTCTCCCTGTTCACTCCTATCTCTCTCTCCTTTCCCCTCTGTTTCCCTGTTCACTCCTATCTCTCTCCTTTCCCCTCTCCCTGTTCACTCCTATCTCTCTCCTTTCCCCTCTCCCTGTTCACTCCTATCTCTCTCCTTTCCCCTCTGTCTCCTGATCACTCCCATCTCTCTCCTTTCCCCTCTCCCTGTTCACTCATATCTCTCTCTTTTCCCCACTCTCCCTGTTCACTCCTATCTCTCTCCTTTCCCCTCTCCCTGTTCACTCCTATCTCTCTCCTTTCCCCTCTCCCTGTTCACTCCTATCTCTCTCCTTTCCCCTCTGTCTCCTGATCACTCCTATCTCTCTCCTTTCCCCTCTCCCTGTTCACTCATATCTCTCTCCTTTCCCCACTCTCCCTGTTCACTCCTATCTCTCTCCTTTCCCCTCTCCCTGTTCACTCCTATCTCTCTCCTTTCCCCTCTCTCCCTGTTCACTCCTATCTCTCTCCTTTCCCCTCTCTCCCTGTTCACTCCGATCTCTCTCCTTTTCCCTCTCCCTGTTCACTCCTATCTCTCTCCTTTCCCCTCTGTCTCTCTGTTCACTCCTCTCTCCTTTCCCCTCTCACCCTGTTCACTCCTATCTCTCTCCTTTCCCCTCTCTCTCTATTCACTCCTCTCTCCTTTCCCCTCTCTCCCTGTTCACTCCTATCTCTCTCCTTTCCCCTCTGTTTCCCTGTTCACTCCTATCTCTCTCCTTTCCCCTCTGTTTCCCGGTTCACTCCTATCTCTCTCCTATCCCCCCTCTCCCTGTTCACTCCTATCTCTTTCCTTTCCCCTCTCTCTCTGTTCTCTCCTATCTCTCTCCTTTCCCCCCTCTTCCTGGTCACTCCTATCTCTCTCCTTTCTCCCCTCTCCCTGTTCACTCCTATCTCTCTCCTTTCCCCTCTCCCTGTTCACTCCTATCTCTCTCCTTCCCCGTCTCTCTCTGTTCACTCCTATCTCTCACCTTTCCCCTCTGTCTCCTGATCACTCCTTTCTCTCTCCTTTCCCCTCTCCATGTTCACTCCTATCTCTCTCCTTCCCCCGCTCTCTCTGTTCACTCCTATCTCTCTCCTTTCCCCTCTGTCTCCCTGATCACTCCTATCTCTCACCTTTCCCCTCTCCCAGTTCACTCCAATCTCTCTCCTTTCCCCTCTCTCCCTGTTCACTCCTATCTCTCTCCTTTCCCCCCTCTCCCTGTTCACTCCTATCTCTCTCCTTTCCCCTCTGTCTCCCTGTTCACTCCTATCTCTCTCCTTTCCCCCCTCTCCCTGTTCACTCCCATCTCTCTCCTTTCCCCTCTCCCTGTTCACTCCTATCTCTCTCCTTTCCCCTCTGTCTCCCTGTTCACTCCTACCTCTCTCCTTTCCCCTCTCCCTGTTCACTTCTATCTCTCTCCTTTCCCCTCTCCCTGTTCACTCCTATCTCTCTCCTTTCCCCTCTCCCTGTTCACTCCTATCTCTCTCCTTTCCCCCCTCTCCCTGTTCACTCCTATCTCTCTCCTTTCCCCCCTCTCCCTGTTCACTCCTATCTCTCTCCTTTCCCCCCTCTCCCTGTTCACTCCTATCTCTCTTCTTTCCCCTCTCTCCCTGTTCACTCCTATCTCTCTCCTTTCCCCTCTCTCCCTGTTCACTCATATCTCTCTTCTTTCCCCTCTCTCCCTGTTCACTCCTTTCTCTCTCCTTTCCCCTCTCTCCCTGTTCACTCCTTTCTCTCTCCTTTCCCCTCTCTCCCTGTTCACTCCTATCTCTTTCCTTTCCCCTCTCTCTCTGTTCTCTCCTGTCTCTCTCCTTTCTCCCCTCTCCCTGTTCACTCCTATCTCTCTCCTTTCCACCCTCTCCCTGTTCACTCCTATCTCTCTCCTTTCCCCCCTCTCCCTGTTCACTCCTATCTCTCTCCTTTCCCCCCTCTCCCTGTTCACTCCTATCTCTCTTCTTTCCCCTCTCTCCCTGTTCACTCCTATCTCTCTCCTTTCCCCCCTCTCCCTGTTCACTCATATCTCTCTTCTTTCCCCTCTCTCCCTGTTCACTCCTTTCTCTCTCCTTTCCCCTCTCTCCCTGTTCACTCCTTTCTCTCTCCTTTCCCCTCTCTCCCTGTTCACTCCTATCTCTTTCCTTTCCCCTCTCTCTCTGTTCATTCCTATCTCTCTCCTTTCTCCCCTCTCCCTGTTCACTCCTATCTCTCTCCTTTCCGCCCTCTCCCTGTTCACTCCGATCTCTCTCCTTTCCCCTCTCTCCCTGTTCACTCCTATCTCTCTCCTTTCCCCTCTCCCTGTTCACTCCTCTTTCCTTTCCCCTCTCTCTCTGTTCACTCCTATCTCTCTCCTTTCCCCTCTCCCTGTTCACTCCTCTCTCCTTTCCCCTCTCTCCCTGTTCACTCCTATCTCTCTCCTTTCACCTCTCTCCCTGTTCACTCCTATCTCTCTCCTTCCCCCTCTCCCTCTGTTCACTCCTCTCTCCTTTCCCCTCTCTCCCTGTTCACTCCTATCTCTCTCCTTTCCCCCCTCTCCCTGTTCACTCTTATCTCTCTCCTTTCCCCTCTCCCTGTTCACTCCTATCTCTTTCCTTTCCCCTCTCTGTCTGTTCTCTCCTATCTCTCTCCTTTCCCCTCTCTCCCTGTTCACTCCTATCTCTCTCCTTTCCCCTCTCTCCCTGTTCACTCCTATCTCTCTCCTTCCCCCTCTCTCTCTGTTCACTCCTCTCTCCTTTCCCCTCTCTCCCTGTTCACTCCTATCTCTCTCCTTTCCCCTCTGTTTCCCTGTTCACTCTTATCTCTCTCCTTTCCCCTCTCCCTGTTCACTCCTATCTCTTTCCTTTCCCCTCTCTCTCTGTTCTCTCCTATCTCTCTCCTTTCCCCCTCTCTCTGTTCACTCCTATCTCTCTCCTTTCCCCCCTCTCCCTGTTCACTCCTATCTCTCTCCTTTCTGCCCTCTCCCTGTTCACTCCGATCTCTCTCCTTTCCCCTCTCTCCCTGTTCACTCCTATCTCTTTCCTTTCCCCTCTCTCTCTGTTCTCTCCTATCTCTCTCCTTTCCCCCTCTCTCTGTTCACTCCTATCTCTCTCCTTTCCCCCCTCTCCCTGTTCACTCCTATCTCTCTCCTTTCTGCCCTCTCCCTGTTCACTCCGATCTCTCTCCTTTCCCCTCTCTCCCTGTTCACTCCTATCTCTCTCCTTTCCCCTATCCCTGTTCACTCCTCTCTCCTTTCCCCTCTCTCTCTGTTCACTCCTCTCTCCTTTCCCCTCTCTCCCTGTTCACTCCTATCTCTCTCTCCTTTCCCCTCTGTTTCCCTGTTCACTCCTATCTCTCTCCTTTCCCCTCTCCCTGTTCACTCCTATCTCTCTCCTTTCCCCTCTCCCTGTTCACTCCTATCTCTCTCCTTTCTCCTCTGTCTCCTGATCACTCCTATCTCTCTCCTTTCCCCTCTCCCTGTTCACTCATATCTCTCTCCTTTCCCCACTCTCCCTGTTCACTCCTATCTCTCTCCTTTCCCCTCTCCCTGTTCACTCCTATCTCTCTCCTTTCCCCTCTCCCTGTTCACTCCTATCTCTCTCCTTTCCCCTCTGTCTCCTGATCACTCCTATCTCTCTCCTTTCCCCTCTCCCTGTTCACTCATATCTCTCTCCTTTCCCCACTCTCCCTGTTCACTCCTATCTCTCTCCTTTCCCCTCTCCCTGTTCACTCCTATCTCTCTCCTTTCCCCTCTCTCCCTGTTCACTCCTATCTCTCTCCTTTCCCCTCTGTCTCTCTGTTCACTCCTCTCTCCTTTCCCCTCTCACCCTGTTCACTCCTATCTCTCTCCTTTCCCCTCTCTCTCTATTCACTCCTCTCTCCTTTCCCCTCTCTCCCTGTTCACTCCTATCTCTCTCCTTTCCCCTCTGTTTCCCTGTTCACTCCTCTCTCTCTCCTTACCCCTCTGTTTCCCGGTTCACTCCTATCTCTCTCCTATCCCCCCTCTCCCTGTTCACTCCTATCTCTTTCCTTTTCCCTCTCTCTCTGTTCTCTCCTATCTCTCTCCTTTCCCCCCTCTCTCTGTTCACTCCTATCTCTCTCCTTTCTCCCCTCTCCCTGTTCACTCCTATCTCTCTCCTTTCCCCTCTCCCTGTTCACTCCTATCTCTCTCCTTCCCCGTCTCTCTCTGTTCACTCCTATCTCTCACCTTTCCCCTCTGTCTCCTGATCACTCCTATCTCTCTCCTTTCCCCCTCTCTCTGTTCACTCCTATCTCTCTCCTTTCCCCCCTCTCCCTGTTCACTCCTATCTCTCTCCTTTCTGCCCTCTCCCTGTTCACTCCGATCTCTCTCCTTTCCCCTCTCTCCCTGTTCACTCCTATCTCTCTCCTTTCCCCTATCCCTGTTCACTCCTCTCTCCTTTCCCCTCTCTCTCTGTTCACTCCTCTCTCCTTTCCCCTCTCTCCCTGTTCACTCCTATCTCTCTCTCCTTTCCCCTCTGTTTCCCTGTTCACTCCTATCTCTCTCCTTTCCCCTCTCCCTGTTCACTCCTATCTCTCTCCTTTCCCCTCTCCCTATTCACTCCTATCTCTCTCCTTTCCCCTCTGTCTCCTGATCACTCCTATCTCTCTCCTTTCCCCTCTCCCTGTTCACTCATATCTCTCTCCTTTCCCCACTCTCCCTGTTCACTCCTATCTCTCTCCTTTCCCCTCTCCCTGTTCACTCCTATCTCTCACCTTTCCCCTCTCCCTGTTCACTCCTATCTCTCTCCTTTCCCCTCTGTCTCCTGATCACTCCTATCTCTCTCCTTTCCCCTCTCCCTGTTCACTCATATCTCTCTCCTTTCCCCACTCTCCCTGTTCACTCCTATCTCTCTCCTTTCCCCTCTCCCTGTTCACTCCTATCTCTCTCCTTTCCCCTCTCTCCCTGTTCACTCCTATCTCTCTCCTTTCCCCTCTCTCCCTGTTCACTCCTATCTCTCTCCTTTCCCCTCTCCCTGTTCACTCCTATCTCTCTCCTTTCCCGTCTGTCTCTCTGTTCACTCCTCTCTCCTTTCCCCTCTCACCCTGTTCACTCCTATCTCTCTCCTTTCCCCTCTCTCTCTATTCACTCCTCTCTCCTTTCCCCTCTCTCCCTGTTCACTCCTATCTCTCTCCTTTCCCCTCTGTTTCCCTGTTCACTCCTATCTCTCTCCTTACCCCTCTGTTTCCCGGTTCACTCCTATCTCTCTCCTATCCCCCCTCTCCCTGTTCACTCCTATCTCTTTCCTTTTCCCTCTCTCTCTGTTCTCTCCTATCTCTCTCCTTTCCCCCCTCTCTCTGTTCACTCCTATCTCTCTCCTTTCTCCCCTCTCCCTGTTCACTCCTATCTCTCTCCTTTCCCCTCTCCCTGTTCACTCCTATCTCTCTCCTTCCCCGTCTCTCTCTGTTCACTCCTATCTCTCACCTTTCCCCTCTGTCTCCTGATCACTCCTATCTCTCTCCTTTCCCCTCTCCCTGTTCACTCCTATCTCTCTCCTTCCCCCGCTCTCTCTGTTCACTCCTATCTCTCTCCTTTCCCCTCTGTCTCCCTGATCACTCCTATCTCTCACCTTTCCCCTCTCCCAGTTCACTCCAATCTCTCTCCTTTCCCCTCTCTCCCTGTTCACTCCTATCTCTCTCCTTTCCCCTCTGTCTCCCTGTTCACTCCTATCTCTCTCCTTTCCCCCCTCTCCCTGTTCACTCCCATCTCTCTCCTTTCCCCTCTCCCTGTTCACTCCTATCTCTCTCCTTTCCCCTCTGTCTCCCTGTTCACTCCTACCTCTCTCCTTTCCCCTCTCCCTGTTCACTTCTATCTCTCTCCTTTCCCCTCTCCCTGTTCACTCCTATCTCTCTCCTTTCCCCTCTCCCTGTTCACTCCTATCTCTCTCCTTTCCCCCCTCTCCCTGTTCACTCCTATCTCTCTCCTTTCCCCCCTCTCCCTGTTCACTCCTATCTCTCTCCTTTCCCCCCTCTCCCTGTTCACTCCTATCTCTCTTCTTTCCCCTCTCTCCCTGTTCACTCCTATCTCTCTCCTTTCCCCCCTCTCCCTGTTCACTCATATCTCTCTTCTTTCCCCTCTCTCCCTGTTCACTCCTTTCTCTCTCCTTTCCCCTCTCTCCCTGATCACTCCTTTCTCTCTCCTTTCCCCTCTCTCCCTGTTCACTCCTATCTCTTTCCTTTCCCCTCTCTCTCTGTTCTCTCCTATCTCTCTCCTTTCTCCCCTCTCCCTGTTCACTCCTATCTCTCTCCTTTCCACCCTCTCCCTGTTCACTCCTATCTCTCTCCTTTCCCCCCTCTCCCTGTTCACTCCTATCTCTCTCCTTTCCCCCCTCTCCCTGTTCACTCCGATCTCTCTTCTTTCCCCTCTCTCCCTGTTCACTCCTATCTCTCTCCTTTCCCCCCTCTCCCTGTTCACTCATATCTCTCTTCTTTCCCCTCTCTCCCTGTTCACTCCTTTCTCTCTCCTTTCCCCTCTCTCCCTGTTCACTCCTTTCTCTCTCCTTTCCCCTCTCTCCCTGTTCACTCCTATCTCTTTCCTTTCCGCCCTCTCCCTGTTCACTCCGATCTCTCTCCTTTCCCCTCTCTCCCTGTTCACTCCTATCTCTCTCCTTTCCCCCCTCTCCCTGTTCACTCCTATCTCTCTCCTTTCCCCTCTCTCCCTGTTCACTCCTATCTCTCTCCTTTCCCCTCTGTTTCCCTGTTCACTCTTATCTCTCTCCTTTCCCCTCTCCCTGTTCACTCCTATCTCTCTCCTTTCCCCTCTCCATGTTCACTCCTATCTCTCTCCTTCCCCGTCTCTCTCTGTTCACTCCTATCTCTCTCCTTTCCCTCTCTCCCTGTTCACTCCAATCTCTCTCCTTCCCCCCTCTCCCTGTTCACTCCTATCTCTCTCCTTTCCCCCCCGCTCCCTGTTCACTCCTATCTCTCTCCTTTCCCCCCTCTCCCTGTTCACTCCTATCTCTCTCCTTTCCCCCCTCTCCCTGTTCATTGCTATCTCTCTCCTTTCCCCCCTCTCCCTGTTCACTCCTATCTCTCTTCTTTCCCCCCTCTCCCTTTCACTCCTATCTCTCTCCTTTCCCCCCTCTCCCTGTTCACTCATATCTCTCTTCTTTCCCCTCTCTCCCTGTTCACTCCTTTCTCTCTCCTTTCCCCTCTCTCCCTGTTCACTCCTATCTCTCTCCTTTCCCCCCTCTCCCTGTTCACTCCTATCTCTCTCCTTTCCGCCCTCTCCCTGTTCACTCCGATCTCTCTCCTTTCCCCTCTCTCCCTGTTCACTCCTACCTCTCTCCTTTCCCCCTCTTCCTGTTCACTCCGATCTCTCTCCTTTCCCTTCTCTCTTGTCACTCCTATCTCTCTCCTTTCCCTTCTCTCTTGTCACTCCTATCTCTCTCCTTTCCCCCCTCTCCCTGTTCACTCCTATCTCTCTCCTTTCCCCCCTCTCCCTGTTCACTCCTATCTCTCTCCTTTCCCCTCTCCCTGTTCACTCCTATCTCTCTCCTTCCCCGTCTCTCTCTGTTCACTCCTATCTCTCACCTTTCCCCTCTGTCTCCTGATCACTCCTATCTCTCTCCTTTCCCCTCTGTCTCCCTGTTCACTCCTCTCTCCTTTCCCCTCTCTCCCTGTTCACTCCTATCTCTCTCCTTTCCCCTCTCCCTGTTCACTCCTCTCTCCTTTCCCCTCTCTCTCTGTTCACTCCTATCTCTCTCCTTTCCCCTCTCTCCCTGTTCACTCCTCTCTCCTTTCCCCTCTCTCCCTGTTCACTCCTATCTCTTTCCTTTCCCCTCTCTCTCTGTTCGCTCCTATCTCTCTCCTTTCCCCCCTCTCTCTGTTCACTCCTATCTCTCTGCGTTCCCCCCTCTCTCTGTTCACTCCTATCTCTCTCCTTTCCCCCCTCTCCCTGTTCACTCCAATCTCTCTCCTTTCCACTCTCCCTGTTCACTCCTATCTCTCTCCTTTCCCCTCTGTTTCCCTGTTCACTCCTATCTCTCTCCTTTCCACTCTCTCTGTTCACTCCTATCTCTCTCCTTTCCCCTCTGTCTCCCTGTTCACTCCTATCTCTCTCCTTTCCCCTCTGTCTCCCTGTTCACTCCTATCTCTCTCCTTTCCCCTCTCTCTGTTCACTCCTATCTCTCTCCTTTCCCCTCTCCCTGTTCACTCCTATCTCTCTCCTTTCCCCCCTCTCTCTGTTCACTCCTATCTCTCTCCTTTCCCCCCTCTCTCTGTTCACTCCTATCTCTCTCCTTTCCCCTCTCTCTGTTCACTCCTATCTCTCTCCTTTCCCCTCTCCCTGTTCACTCCTATCTCTCTCCTTTCCCCTCTCTCTGTTCACTCCTATCTCTCTGCGTTCCCCCCTCTCTCTGTTCACCCCTATCTCTCTCCTTTCCCCGCTCCCTGTTCACTCCTATCTCTCTCCTTTCCCCTCTCCCTGTTCACCCCTATCTCTCTCCTTTCCTCTCTCTCTGTTCACTCCTATCTCTCTCCTTTCCCCTCTGTCTCCCTGTTCACTCCTATCTCTCTCCTTTCCCCTCTCCCTGTTCACTCCTATCTCTCTCCTTTCCCCCCTCTCTCTGTTCACTCCTATCTCTCTAGTTTCCCCTCTCCTTGTTCACTCCTACCTCTCTCCTTTCCCCTCTCCCTGTTCACTCCTATCTCTCTCCTTACTCTCTCTCTGTTCACTCCTATCTGTGTGCTATGCTCTCACTCTGGGAGAGCCACTCTGTCGGAGGGACAGTGCTGAGGGAGGGCTACACTGTCGGAGGGTCAGTGCTGAGGGAGTTGGCACTGTCGGGGGGTCAGTGCTGAGGGAGTGCCGCACTGTCAGAGGGTCAGTGATGAGGGTGTGCCGCACTGTCGGAAGGTCAGTGCTGCGGGAGTGCCGCACTGTCGGAGGGTCAGTGCTGAGGGAGTGCCGCACTGTTGGAGGGTCAGTGCTAAGGGAGTGCCGCACTGTCCGAGGGTCAGTGCTGAGGGAGTGCCGCACTGTCGGAGGGTCAGTGCTGAGGGAGTGCCGCACTGTCGGAGGGCCAGTGCTGAGGGAGTGCCGCACTGTCGGAGGGCCAGTGCTGAGGGAGTGCCGCACTGTCAGAGGGTCAGTACTGAGGGAGTGCCGCGCTGTCGGAGGGTCAGTGCTGAGGGAATGCCGCACTGTCCAAGGGTCAGTACTGAGGGAGTGCCGCACTGTCGGAGGGTCAGTGCTGAGGGAGTGCCGCACTTTCGGAGGGCCAATGCTGAGGGAGTGCTGCACTGTCAGAGGGTCAGTGTTTAGGGAGTGCCACACTGTCGGATGGTCAGTGCTGAGGGAGTGCCGCACTGTCGGAGGGTCAGTGCTGAGGGAGTGCCGCGCTGTCAGAGGGTCAGTGTTTAGGGAGTGCCGCACTGTCGGAGGGTCAGTGTTGAGGGAGGGCCGTACTGTCGGAGGGTCAGTGCTGAGGGAGTGTCGCACTGTCGGATGGTCAGTGCTGAGGGAGTGCCGCACTGTCGGGGGGTCGGTGCTGAGGGAGTGCCGCACTGTCGGAGGGTCAGTGCTGAGGGAGTGCCGCGCTGTCGGAGGGTCAGTGCTGAGGGAGTGCCGTGGTGTCGGAGGGTCAGTGCTGAGGGAATGCCGCACTGTGGGAGGGTCAGTGCAGAGGGAGTGCCGCACTGTGGGAGGGTCAGTGCTGAGGGAGTGCCGCACTGTCGGAGGGTCAGTGCTGAGGGAGTGTCGCCCTGTCAGAGGGTCAGTGATGAGGGAGTGCCGCACTGTCGGAAGGTCAGTGCTGCGGGAGCGCCGCACTGTTGGAGGGTCAGTGCTAAGGGAGTGCCGCACAGTCGGAGGGTCAGTGCTGAAGGAGTGTCGCCCTGTCGGAGGGTCAGTGCTGAGGGAATGCCGCACTGTCCGAGGGTCAGTGCTGAGGGAGTGCCGCACTGTCGGAGGGTCAGTGCTGAGGGAGTGCCGCACTGTCGGAGGGCCAGTGCTGAGGGAGTGCCGCACTGTCGGTGGGCCAATGCTGAGGGAGTGCTGCACTGTCAGAGGGTCAGTGTTTAGGGAGTGCCACACTGTCGGATGGTCAGTGCTGAGGGAGTGCCGCACTGTCGGAGGGTCAGTGCTGAGGGAGTGCCGCGCTGTCAGAGGGTCAGTGTTTAGGGAGTGCCGCACTGTCGGAGGGTCAGTGTTGAGGGAGGGCCGTACTGTCGGAGGGTCAGTGCTGAGGGAGTGTCGCACTGTCGGATGGTCAGTGCTGAGGGAGTGCCGCACTGTCGGAGGGTCGGTGCTGAGGGAGTGCCGCACTGTCGGAGGGTCAGTGCTGAGGGAGTGCCGCACTGTCGGAGGGTCAGTGCTGAGGGAGTGCCGCGCTGTCGGAGGGTCAGTGCTGAGGGAGTGGGCGCACTGTCGGAGGGTCAGTGCAGAGGGAGTACCGCACTGTGGGAGGGTCAGTGCTGAGGGAGTGCCGCACTGTCGGAGGGTCAGTGCTGAGGGAGTGCCGCACTGTCGGAGGGTCAGTGCTGAGGGAGTGCCGCACTGTCGGAGGGTCAGTGCTGAGGGAGGGCCGCTCTGTCAGAGGGTCAGTGCTGAGGGAGCGCCGCACTGTCGGAGGGTCAGTGCTGAGGGAGTGCCGCACTGTCGGAGGGTCAGTGCTGAGGGAGGGCCGCTCTGTCAGAGGGTCAGTGCTGAGGGAGTATCGCCCTGTGGGAGGGTCAGTGATGAGGGAGTGCCGCACTGTCGGAGGGTCAGTGCTGAGGGGGTGCCGCACTGTCGGAGGGTCAGTGCTGAGGGAGTGTCGCCCTGTCGGAGGGTCAGTGCTGAGGGAGTGCCGCACTGTCGGAGGGTCTGTGCTGACCGAGTGTCGCACTGTGGGAGGGTCAGTGCTGAGGGAGTGCCGCACTGTCGTAGGGTCAGTGCTGAGGGAGTGCCGCGCTGTCGGAGGGTCAGTGCTGAGGGAGTGCTGCACTGTCGGAGGGTCAGTGCTGAGGGAGTGCTGCACTGTCGGAGGGTCAGTGCTGAGGGAGTGAGCACTGTCAGAGGGTCAGTGCTGAGGGAGTGGGCACTGCCGGAGGGTCAGTGCTGAGGGAGTGCCGCGCTGTCGGAGAGTCAGTGCTGAGGGAGTGCCGTGGTGTCGGAGGGTTAGTGCTGAGGGAGTGCCGCACTGTGGGAGGGTCAGTGCAGAGGGAGTGCCGCACTGTGGGAGGGTCAGTGCTGAGGGAGTGCCGCACTGTCAGAGGGTCAGTGCTGAGGGAGTGGGCACTGTGGGAGGGTCAGTGCAGAGGGAGTGCCGCACTGTGGGAGGGTCAGTGCTGAGGGAGTGAGCACTGTCAGAGGGTCAGTGCTGAGGGAGTGGGCACTGTTGGAGGGTCAGTGCTGAGGGAGTGCCGCGCTGTCGGAGGGTCAGTGCTGAGGGAGTGCCGCACTGTCGGAGGGTCAGTGCTGAGGGAGTGCCGCACTGTCGGAGGGTCAGTGCTGAGGGAGTGCCGCACTGTCGGAGGGTCAGTGCTGAGGGAGTGCCGCACTGTCGGAGGGTCAGTGCTGAGGGATTGCCGCACTGTCGGAGGGTCAGTGCTGAGGGAGTGCCACACTGTCGGAGGGTCAGTGCTGAGGGAGTGCCGCACTGTGGGAGGGTCAGTGCTGAGGGAGTGCTGCACTGTCGGAGGGTCAGTGCTGAGGGAGTGCTGCACTGTCGGAGGGTCAGTGCTGAGGGAGCGCCGCACTGTCGGAGGGTCAGTGCTGAGGGAGTGCCGCACTGTCGGAGGGTCAGTGCTGAGGGAGTGCCGCACTGTCGGAGGGTCAGTGTTGAGGGAGTGCCGCACTGTCGGAGGGTCAGTGCTGAGGGAGTGTGGCACTGTCGGAGGGTCAGTGCTGAGGGAGTGCCGCACTGTCGGAGGGTCAGTGCTGAGGGAGTGCCTCACTGTCGGAGGGTCAGTGCTGAGGGAGTGCCGCACCGTCGGAGGGTCAGTGCTGAGGGAGCGCCGCACTGTCGGAGGGTCAGTGCTGAGGGAGTGCCGCACTGTCGGAGGGTCAGTGCTGAGGGAGTGCCGCACTGTCGGAGGGTCAGTGCTGAGGGAGTGCCGCACCGTCGGAGGGTCAGTGCTGAGGGAACGCCGCACCGTCGGAGGGTCAGTGCTGAGGGAGTGCCGCACTGTCGGAGGGTCAGTGCGGAGGGAGTGCCGCACTGTCGGAGGGTCAGTGCTGAGGGAGTGAGCACTGTCAGAGGGTCAGTGCTGAGGGAGTGGGCACTGTCGGAGGGTCAGTGCTGAGGGAGTGCCACACTGTCGGAGGGTCAGTGCTGAGGGAGTGCCGCACTGTGGGAGGGTCAGTGCTGAGGGAGTGCTGCACTGTCGGAGGGTCAGTGCTGAGGGAGTGCTGCACTGTCGGAGGGTCAGTGCTGAGGGAGCGCCGCACTGTCGGAGGGTCAGTGCTGAGGGAGTGCCGCACTGTCGGAGGGTCAGTGCTGAGGGAGTGCCGCACTGTCGGAGGGTCAGTGTTGAGGGAGTGCCGCACTGTCGGAGGGTCAGTGCTGAGGGAGTGCCGCACTGTCGGAGGGTCAGTGCTGAGGGAGTGCCGCACTGTCGGAGGGTCAGTGCTGAGGGAGTGCCGCACTGTCGGAGGGTCAGTGCTGAGGGAGTGCCTCACTGTCGGAGGGTCAGTGCTGAGGGAGTGCCGCACCGTCGGAGGGTCAGTGCTGAGGGAACGCCGCACTGTCGGAGGGTCAGTGCTGAGGGAGTGCTGCACTGTCGGAGGGTCAGTGCGGAGGGAGTGCCGCACTGTCGGAGGGTCAGTGCGGAGGGAGTGCCGCACTGTCGGAGGGTCAGTGCTGAGGGAGTGCCGCACTGTCGGAGGGTCAGTGCTGAGGGAGTGCCGCACTGTCGGAGGGTCAGTGCGGAGGGAGTGCCGCACTGTCGGAGGGTCAGTGCTGAGGGAGTGCCGCACTGTCGGAGGGTCAGTGCGGAGGGAGTGCCGCACTGTCGGAGGGTCAGTGCGGAGGGAGTGCCGCACTGTCGGAGGGTCAGTGCTGAGGGAGCGCCGCACTGTCGGAGGGTCAGTGCTGAGGGAGTGCCGCACTGTCGGAGGGTCAGTGCTGAGGGAGTGCCACACTGTCGGAGGGTCAGTGCTGAGGGAGTGCCGCACTGTCGGAGGGTCAGTGCTGAGGGAGTGCCGCGCTGTCGGAGGGTCAGTGCTGAGGGAGTGCCGCACTGTTGGAGGGTCAGTGCTGAGGGAGTGGGGCACTGTCGGAGGGTCAGTGCTGAGGGAGTGATGCACTGTCGGAGGGTCAGTGCTGTGGGAGCGCCGCACTGTCGGAGGGTCAGTGCTGAGGGAGTGCCGCACTGTCGGAGGGTCAGTGCTGAGGGAGTGCCGCACTGTCGGAGGGTCAGTGCTGAGGGAGTGCTGCACTGTCGGAGGGTCAGTGCTGAGGGAGCGCCGCACTGTCGGAGGGTCAGTGCTGAGTGAGTGGGCACTGTCGGAGGGTCAGTGCTGAGGGAGTGCCGCACTGTCGGAGGGTCAGTGCTGAGGGAGTGCTGCACTGTCGGAGGGTCAGTGCTGAGGGAGTGCCGCACTGTCGGAGGGTCAGTGCTGAGGGAGTGCCGCACTGTCGGAGGGTCAGTGCTGAGGGAGTGCCGCACTGTCAGAGGGTCAGTGCTGAGGGAGTGTCGCACTGTCGGAGTGTCAGTGCAGAGGGAGTGCCGCACTGTCGGAGGGTCAGTGCTGAGGGAGTGCTGCACTGTCGGAGGGTCAGTGTTGCTGTTTGATCTCCTCCCATCGATACGTTGTGGTGATGTGCTGGTGACGGAAACCTTGCTGTTATTACACAGCAGTTTGTCGGGTGTTGCTGTGCCTGTGGATTGGCTGTTGACGCTGCACAGAGCAATGTGGGTTTACGGATGATGTGAAAGTGGACATCGCCCTCTTCCCTTCTCCCTTTCTCCATCTCTCCATCTCTATCTCTCTCTCTCTTTTCAGTCCATCATGTTTGCCCTCTCCCGTCCACCCCCAAGGTGGGGGTAAGGTGTGGGGTGTTGGATTTGTCTCATCTGGTCTGTGGGCCGGGAATGTGTTAGTCGTGGTCGGTGCTGTGGGACCTGGCAGTGCTGGAGCTGCTGCTCAATTCCAGGGCCCCCAGGGTGGATACAGGGGTTTGGGAGTTGGTGCTGGGTCGAACCCAGGGCCAGTGGGATTGGGTTTGGCTTATGGGGCTCCCATTGGTGGAGAGGGCCTCCGAGGCAAGGTGACGACACCTTGGCTAAGGGAGGGTACATGGACACAGAGGGGCCCGGTTGCCCGCTAGGGCTCTGCTCAGGGAGGGCGGGGAACAGGAGGATTCCCATGGTAACCGTCGCTTGACTGACGTCTCCTCTGCTTCAGCGCACAGGGCGATCCCAGAGAGAAGGACAAATCTCAGCAGAATGAGGCTCCTGTGTGTTTCCGTGGCTGTGATCTTCCTGTCGGTCTGCGTTCTCTCAGGTACGGCTTCACCCACACCCAGGGAAACAAAACAAACACTCCCATAGCACACAGAGGGAGCGGGCACTGTCGGAGGGTCAGTGCTGAGGGAGTGGGCACTGTCGGAGGGTCAGTGCTGAGGGAGTGGGCACTGTCGGAGGGTCAGTGCTGAGGGAGTGCCGCACTGTCAGAGGGTCAATGCTGAGGGAGTGGGCACTGTCGGAGGGTCAATGCTGAGGGAGTGGGCACTGTCGGAGGGTCAGTGCTGAGGGAGTGCCGCACTGTCAGAGGGTCAGTGCTGAGGGAGCGGGCACTGTCGTAGGGTCAGTGCTGAGGGAGTGGGCACTGTCGGAGGGTCAGTGCTGAGGGAGTGCCGCACTGTCAGATGGTCAGTGCTGAGGGAGTGCCGCACTGTCAGAGGGTCAGTGCTGAGGGAGTGCCGCACTGTCGGAGGGTCAGTGCTGAGGGAGTGCCGCACTGTCAGAGGATCAGTGCTGAGGGAGTGCCGCACTGTCGGAGGGTCAGTGCTGAGGGAGTGTCACCCTGTCGGAGGGTCAGTGCTGAGGGAGTGCCGCACTGTCAGAGAGTCAGTGCTGAGGGAGTGCCGCACTGTCGGAGGGTCAGTGCTGAGGGAGTGCCGCACTGTCGGAGGGTCAGTGCTGAGGGAGTGCCGCACTGTCAGAGGGTCAGTGCTGAGGGAGTGTCGCACTGTCGGAGTGTCAGTGCAGAGGGAGTGCCGCACTGTGGGAGGGTCAGTGCAGAGGGAGTGCCGCACTGTCGGAGGGTCAGTGCAGAGGGAGTGACGCACTGTCGGAGGGTCAGTGCTGAGGGAGTGGGCCCTGTTGGAGGCTCAGTGCTGAGGGAGTGCCGCACTGTCGGAGGGTCAGTGCTGAGGGAGTTTCGCACTGTCGGAGCGTCAGTGCTGAGGGAGTGCCGCACTGTCGTAGGGTCAGTGCTGAGGGAGTGCCGCACTGTAGGAGGGTCAGTGCTGAGGGAGTGCCGCACTGTCGGAGGGTCAGTGCTGAGGGAGTGCCGCACTGTCGTAGGGTCAGTGCTGAGGGAGTGCCGCACTGTCGGAGGGTCAGTGCTGAGGGAGTGCCGCACTGTCGGAGGGTCAGTGCTGAGGGAGTGCCGCACTGTTGGAGGGTCAGTGCTGAGGGAGTGCCGCACTGTCAGAGGGTCAGTGCTGAGGGAGTGCTGCACTGTCGGAGGGTCAGTGCTGAGGGAGTGTCGCACTGTCGGAGGGTCAGTGCTGAGGGAGTGCCGCACTGTCGGAGGGTCAGTGCAGAGGGAGTGCCGTACTGTTGGAGGGTCAGTGCTGAGGGAGTGCCGCACTGTGGGAGGGTCAGTGCTGAGGGAGTGCCGCACTGTTGGAGGGTCAGTGTTGAGGGAGTGGGCACTGTCGGAGGGTCACTGCTGAGGGAGTGCCGCACTGTCGGAGGGTCAGTGCTGAGGGAGTGCCGCACTGTCGGAGGGTCAGTGCTGAGGGAGTACCGCACTGTCGGAGGGTCAGTGCTGAGGGAGTGCCGCACTGTCGGAGGGTCAGTGCTGAGGGAGTGCCGCACTGTTGGAGGGTCAGTGCTGAGGGAGTGCCGCACTGTCGGAGGGTCAGTGCTGAGGGAGAGCCGCACTGTTGGAGGGTCAGTGCTGAGGGAGTGCCGCATTGTCGGAGGGTCAGTGCTGAGGGAGTGGGCACTGTCGGAGGGTCAGTGCTGAGGGAGTGCCGCACTGTCGGAGGGTCAGTGCTGAGGGAGTGCCGCACTGTTGGAGGGTCAGTGCTGAGGGAGTGCCGCACATTCGGAGGGTCAGTGCTGAGGGAGTGCCGCACTGTCGGAGGGTCAGTGCTGAGGGAGTGATGCACTGTCGGAGGGTCAGTGCTGAGGGAGTGCCGCACTGTCGGAGGGTCAGTGCTGAGGGAGTGCCGCACTGTCGGAGGGTCAGTGCTGAGGGAGTGCCGCACTGTCGGAGGGTCAGTGCTGAGGGAGTGCCGCACTGTCAGAGGGTCAGTGCTGAGGGAGTGCCGCACTGTCGGAGGGTCAGTGCTGAGAGAGTGCCGCACTGTCAGAGGGTCAGTGCTGAGGGAGTGCCACACTGTCGGAGGGTCAGTGATGAGGGTGCGCCGCACTGTCGGAGGGTCAGTGCAGAGGGAGTGCCGCACTGTCGGAGGGTCAGTGCTGAGGGAGTGCCGCACTGTCGGAGGGTCAGTGCTGAGGGAGTGCCGCACTGTCGGAGGGTCAGTGCAGAGGGAGTGTCGCACTGTCGGAGCGCCGACAGAGTGGGAGATTCTCAGAGCGAGGGAAGCAGAGACGGAGAGATCGTGAAACAGTGAGAAAGTAGGGATGGATGGAGCGACAGTGGGAATAGAGGACAGAATGTGGGAGAGAGAGTGGGGGTGGGAGTGAGTGGGAAGTGGGGTTGGAATTGGGATTGTGGTCTAACAGACTGGGATCACTGACCCTGAACCTGTGTCTCCATCAGAGAATGCATCCGCCTCGTACAGGAAATCCGTGTACGATCCCAGTGCTCAGGGCACTTTCCTGGGAGAGTACACCAGCCTGCAGGATCGCCTCCGGACATTTTATGATCGGATGAGAGGGGCGATTCGGGAATTCCTCACCGATTTAAATTTCAGCAACTTTGCAGACAAACTGCGGTGAGTGTGTCTTCCCCGGACCACCCTGTATCATTGCTGAGTGTGTCACATCATTACACCCTGTCCCTCCCTCACCCTGGATTAGTGCTGAGTTTGTTAACACACATTGGGAACACTATGCACTGTTCCAGTCTCCGTATCCCTCAGTTAGACCCACACTCGGAGCACTGTGCACAGTTCCGGTCTCCATATCCCTCAGTCAGACCCACACTCGGAGCACTGTGCACAGTTCCAGTCTCCGTATCCCTCAGATAGACCCACACTCGGAGCACTGTGCACTGTTCCAGTCTCCGTATCCCTCAGTTAGACCCACACTCGGAGCACTGTGCACAGTTCCAGTCTCCGTATCCCTCAGATAGACCCACACTCGGAGCACTGTGCACTGTTCCAGTCTCCGTATCCCTCAGTCAGACCCACACTCGGAGCACTGTGCACAGTTCCAGTCTCCGTATCCCTCAGCTAGACCCACACTCGGAGCACTGTGCACAGTTCCAGTCTCCGTATCCCTGAGTTAGACCCACACTCGGAGCACTGTGCACAGTTCCGGTCTCCATATCCCTCAGTCAGACCCACACTCGGAGCACTGTGCACCGTTCCAGTCTCCATATCCCTCAGTCAGACCCACACTCGGAGCACTGTGCACTGTTCCAGTCTCCGTATCCCTCGGTTAGACCCACACTCGGAGCACTGTGCACAGTTCCAGTCTCAGTATCCCTCAATTAGACCCACACTCGGAGCACTGTGCACTGTTCCAGTCTCTGTATCCCTCAGTTAGACCCACACTCGGAGCACTGTGCACAGTTCCAGTCTCAGTACCCCACAGTCAGACCCACACTCGGAGCACTGTGTACAGTTCCAGTCTCTGTATCCCTCAGTTAGACCCACACTCAGAGCACTGTGCACAGTTCTAGTCTCAGTACCCCACAGTCAGACCCACACTCGGAGCACTGTGCAATGTTCCAGTCTCTGTACCCCTCAGGTAGACCCACTCTCGGAGCACTGTGCACAGTTCCAGTCTCCATATCCCTCAGTCAGACCCACACTCGGAGCACTGTGCAATGTTCCAGTCTCTGTATCCCACAGTCAGACCCACACTCGGAGCACTGTGCACAGTTCCAGTCTCCGTATCCCTCAGGTAGACCCACTCTCGGAGCAGTGTGCACAGTCCAGTCTCTGTATCCCTCAGTTAGACTCACACTCGGAGCACTGTGCACAGTTCCAGTCTCTGTATCCCTCAGTTAGACTCACACTCGGAGCACTGTGCACTGTTCCAGTCTCCGTATCCCTCAGTCAGACCCACACTCGGAGCACTGTGCAATGTTCCAGTCTCCGTATCCCTCAGTTAGACCCACACTCGGAGCACTGTGCACAGTTCCAGTCTCCGTATCCCTCAGTCAGACCCACACTCGGAGCACTGTGCACAGTTCCAGTCTCCGTATCCCTCAGTTAGACCCACACTCGGAGCACTGTGCACAGTTCCAGTCTCTGTATCCCTCAGTCAGACCCACACTCGGAGCACTGTGCACTATTCCAGTCTCCGTATCCCTCTGTTAGACCCACACTCGGAGCACTGTGCACAGTTCCAGTCTCTGTATCTCTCAGTTAGACCCACACGCGGAGCACTGTGTACAGTTCCAGTCTCAGTATCCCTCAGTCAGACCCACACTCGGAGCACTGTGCACAGTTCCAGTCTCTGTATCTCTCAGTTAGACCCACACGCGGAGCACTGTGCACAGTTCCAGTCTCCGTATCCCACAGTCAGACCCACACTCGGAGCACTGTGCACAGTTCCAGTCTCCGTATCCCTCAGTCAGACCCACACTCGGAGCACTGTGCACGGTTCCAGTCTCCATATCCCTCAGTCAGACCCACACTCGGAGCACTGTGCACAGTTCCAGTCTCAGTATCCCACAGTCAGACCCACACTCGGAGCACTGTGCACGGTTCCAGTCTCAGTATCCCTCAGTTAGACCCACACTCGGAGCACTGTGCACAGTTCCAGTCTCCGTATCCCTCAGTCAGACCCACACTCGGAGCACTGTGCACGGTTCCAGTCTCCATATCCCTCAGTCAGACCCACACTCGGAGCACTGTGCACAGTTCCAGTCTCAGTACCCCACAGTCAGACCCACACTCGGAGCACTGTGCACAGTTCCAGTCTCAGTACCCCACAGTCAGACCCACACTCGGAGCACTGCGCACAGTTCCAGTCTCAGTACCCCACAGTCAGACCCACACTCGGAGCACTGTGCACAGTTCTAGTCTCCGTATCCCTCAGTCAGACCCACACTCGGAGCACTGTGCACAGTTCCAGTCTCAGTACCCCACAGTCAGACCCACACTCGGAGCACTGCGCACAGTTCCAGTCTCAGTATCCCACAGTCAGACCCACACTCGGAGCACTGTGCACAGTTCCAGTCTCAGTACCCCACAGTCAGACCCACACTCGGAGCACTGTGCACAGTTCCAGTCTCAGTACCCCACAGTCAGACCCACACTCGGAGCACTGTGCATAGTTCCAGTCTCCGTATCCCTCAGTCAGACCCACACTCGGAGCACTGTGCACAGTTCCAGTCTCAGTACCCCTCAGTCAGACCCACACTCGGAGCACTGTGCACAGTTCCAGTCTCAGTACCCCACAGTCAGACCCACACTCGGAGCACTGTGCATAGTTCCAGTCTCCGTATCCCTCAGTCAGACCCACACTCGGACCACTCTGCACAGTTCCAGTCTCTGTATCCCTCAGTCAGACCCACACTCGGAGCACTGTGCACAGTTCCAGTCTCAGTATCCCACAGTCAGACCCACACTCGGAGCACTGTGCACAGTTCCAGTCTCAGTATCCCTCAGTTAGACCCACACTCGGAGCACTGTGCACAGTTCCAGTCTCCGTATCCCTCAGTCAGACCCACACTCGGAGCACTGTGCACAGTTCCAGTCTCAGTATCTCACAGTCAGACCCACACTCGGAGCACTGTGCACAGTTCCAGTCTCCGTATCCCTCAGCTAGACCCACACTCGGAGCACCGTGCACAGTTCCAGTCTCCGTATCCCTCAGCTAGACCCACACTCGGAGCACTGTGCACTGTTCCAGTCTCCGTATCCCTCTGGTATACACCACTCCGAGCACTGTGCACAGTTCCAGTCTCCGTATCCCTCAGTCAGACCCACACTCGGAGCACTGTGCACAGTTCCAGTCTCCGTATCCCTCAGTCAGACCCACACTCGGAGCACTGTGCACAGTTCCAGTCTCCGTATCCCTCAGTCAGACCCACACTCGGAGCACTGTGCACAGTTCCAGTCTCCGTATCCCTCAGTCAGACCCACACTCGGAGCACTGTGTACAGTTCCAGTCTCCGTATCCCTCAGTCAGACCCACACTCGGAGCACTGTACACAGTTCCGGTCTCCGTATCCCTCAGTTAGACCCACACTCGGAGCACTGTACACAGTTCCGGTCTCCGTATCCCTCAGTTAGACCCACACTCGGAGCACTGTGCACTGTTCCAGTCTCCGTATCCCTCTGGTATACACCACTCCGAGCACTATCTGGTCTCTGTATTCCAATCCAGTCGGAGAGGAGCTTGGCCATCGTGTACATGAACTGGATAGTTTCCTATTGCGACGTGAGCATTGACCATCGCTGAGCTGACCTGCTCTCACACCCTGCCCCCCCCCTCCCCCTCCCTGCCTTGGCAGTGCCTCTTGGGCCTCTTAGTAACCCTGTTGCACAGTGATGCCTCTCCCAGTGGAATTGAGCTCCAAGGTGATGCCAGGAACTAACTCTGGTCTCTGTTACAGGCGATTCGGAGAGCACATGAAGGAAGCTTGGAGGGACCTTTTATTCTCGTGAGGAGCATTGTCTGGGGTTGATTCTCTCACCCTCCCCGCTCAGGAACATTCCGGAAGATCCCCAATGAGTAACATTGCCTTGCAGCTTCACTCTGTCACACTCTCCCAGCTCTCTCTCTCTCTCTCTGTACTGAGTGACACACAGCAGTCACTGTCAGGGTGAGGGCCCCTCCCTGGGGCTGGGCTGGGCTGGACAGCAGCTTTCTCTGTTCCCTGTCCACAGGGAAGTTTAACGGTTTGGAAATTAAAACCTTTTACAATCACCAGCCTCTGAAGTGTCTTCTTCAGTCAGCAGGGAACATTAACGGGAGTGAGATTGCACCAATGTTCATCTGGTGTGAGGGATAGCAGCACGCGCACACTCACACGCAGACATACACTCACACACGCACACACAAACTCTCACACACACACTCACACGCAGACATACACTCACACTCACACACAAACTCTCACATACACACTCACACACACACATACACTCACACACACACTCACACACACACTCACACACGCACACACAAACTCTCACACACACACTCACACGCAGACATATACTCACACTCACACACAAACTCTCACATACACACTCACACGCACACATACACACACACACTCACACACACACAAACTCTCACACACACACTCACACGCAGACACATACACACTCACACGCACACATACACTCACACACACACTCACACACACACACAAACTCTCACACACACACTCACACGCACACATACACTCACACACAAACTCTCACACACACACTCACACGCACATATACACTCACACTCACACACAAACTCTCACACACACACTCACACGCACACATACACGCACACACAAACTCTCACACACACACTCACACGCACACATACACACACACTCACACACAAACTCTCACACACACACTCACACGCACACATACACTCACACACTCACACACAAACTCTCACACACACACATACACACACACACACAAACTCTCACACACACACTCGCACACACACATACACTCACATACAAACTCTCACACACACACTCACACTCACACATACACTCACACACTCACACACAAACTCTCACATACACACTCACACGCACACATACACTCACACACACACTCACACACACACTCACACACAAACTCTCACACACACACTCACACGCAGACATATACTCACACTCACACACAAACTCTCACATACACACTCACACGCACACATACACACACACACTCACACACACACTCACACACACACACACAAACTCTCACACACACACTCACACGCAGACACATACACTCACACACGCACACACAAACTCTCACACACACACTCACGCAGACATACACTCACACTCACACACAAACTCTCACATACACACTCACACGCACACATACACTCACACACACACTCACACACACACTCACATACACACACAAACTCTCACACACACACTCACATGCACACATACACTCACACACAAACTCTCACACACATACTCACACGCACATATACACTCACACTCACACACAAACTCTCACACACACACTCACACGCACACATACACTCACACACTCACACACAAACTCTCACACACACACATACACACACACACACAAACTCTCACACACACACTCGCACACACACATACACTCACATACAAACTCTCACACACACACTCACACTCACACATACACTCACACACTCACACACAAACTCTCACATACACACTCACACGCACACATACACTCACACACACACTCACACACACACTCACACACAAACTCTCACACACACACTCACACGCAGACATATACTCACACTCACACACAAACTCTCACATACACACTCACACGCACACATACACACACACACTCACACACACACTCACACACACACACACAAACTCTCACACACACACTCACACGCAGACACATACACTCACACACGCACACACAAACTCTCACACACACACTCACGCAGACATACACTCACACTCACACACAAACTCTCACATACACACTCACACGCACACATACACTCACACACACACTCACACACACACTCACATACACACACAAACTCTCACACACACACTCACACGCACACATACACTCACACACAAACTCTCACAAAACATACTCACACGCACATATACACTCACACTCACACACAAACTCTCACACACACACTCACACGCACACATACACTCACACACTCACACACAAACTCTCACACACACACTCACACGCACACATACACACACACACACACAAACTCTCACACACACACTCACACTCACACATACACTCACACACTCACACACAAACTCTCACACACACACTCACACATACACTCACACACAAACTCTCACACACACACACTCACACGCACACATACACTCACACACAAACTCTCACACACACACTCACACGCACACATACACTCACACACAAACTCTCACACACACACACTCACACATGCACAAACTCTCACACACAAACTCACACTCACACACTTACAGAGACACAGACACATACTCTCTCACACAAACTCACACAGAGACACAGACACACACAATCTCACACACACACACACACACTCACACACAAACTCACACTCACACACACTCACACAGACACAGACACAGACACACACTCACAGAGACACAGACACACTCACACAATCTCACACACACACAGGCACACCAACACACACACACACCAACACACACCCTCACTCACACACAGTCATACTCACTCACACACAGTCACTCACACTCACTCACACACACTCACACTCACACACACTCACACTCATTCACACACAAACACACACACTCACACATACACTCACACACACACACTCTCACACACACACTCTCACGCACACACACACTCACACACGCACTCACACACAGAGACACAGACACAATCACACACACAGGGAAACAGACACACACACACACTCACACACGCACAGAGACACAGACACACTTACACACACACACCCACACACTTACACACACACAGACACACACTCTCACACACACTCACTCACACTCACACACACTCTCACACACTCACTCACTCACACACACACTCTCACACTCACCCACACACACTCAGACTCACTCTCACATCCATCTATATCGGGGCACACACTCACAGAGCCTGTGCAGAGAGAAAAAGAGTTCACATTTCTGACTCCCCCCAAAGCCCGTATCCCTCAGTTAGACCCACACTCGGTGCACTGTGCACAGTTCCAGTCTCCGTACCCCTCAGTTAGACCCAACTCCCCTCGTGACTCCCCCCAAAGCCTGTCCCACCATCGACAAGGCCCAAGGCAGGAGGGTGAGGGATTACTCCCCACTTGCCCCTGGAGGGGGGCAGCTCCAACAACACTCGAGAAGCTCGACACCATCCAGGGACAAAGCAGCCCCCACACCCACAAACATCCCCTCCCTCCCCCACCGACGCTCAGTAACAGCAGTGTGTACCATCCCCTCCCTCCCCCAACCGACGCTCAGTAACAGCAGTGTGTACCATCCCCTCCCTCCCCCAACCGACGCTCAGTAACAGCAGTGTGTACCATCACCTCCCTCCCCCCCACCGACGCTCTGTAACAGCAGTATGTACCATCCCCTCCCTCCCCCCACCGACACCCAGTAACAGCATTGTGTACCATCCCCTCCCTCCACCCACCGACGCTCAGTAACAGCAGTGTGTACCATCCCCTCCCTCCCCCCACCGACGCTCAGTAACAGCAGTGTGTACCATCCCCTCCCTCCCCCCACCGACGCTCAGTAACAGCAGTGTGTACCATCCCCTCCCTCCCCCCACCGACACCCAGTAACAGCATTGTGTACCATCCCCTCCCTCCCCCACCGACACTCAGTAACAGCAGTGTGTACCATCCCCTCCCTCCCCCCACCGACGCTCAGTAACAGCAGTGTGTACCATCCCCTCCCTCCCCCCACCGACGCTCAGTAACAGCAGTGTGTACCATCCCCTCCCTCCCCCCACCGACACTCAGTAACAGCAGTGTGTACCATCCCCTCCCTCCCCCACCGACGCTCAGTAACAGCAGTGTGTACCATCCCCTCCCTCCCCCACCGATGCTCAGTAACAGCAGTGTGTACCATCCCCTCCCTCCCCCACCGACACTCAGTAACAGCAGTGTGTACCATCCCCTCCCTCCCCCACCGATGCTAAGTAACAGCAGTGTGTACCATCCCCTCCCTCCCACCACCGACGCTCAGTAACAGCAGTGTGTACCATCCCCTCCCTCCCCCCACCGACACTCAGTAACAGCAGTGTGTACCATCCCCTCCCTCCCCCACCGACGCTCAGTAACAGCAGTGTGTACCATCCCCTCCCTCCCCCCACCGACGCTCAATAACAGCAGTGTGTACCATCCCCTCCCTCCACCCACCGACGCTCAGTAACAGCAGTGTGTACCATCCCCTCCCTCCCCCCCCACCGACGCTCAGTAACAGCAGTGTGTACCATCCCCTCCCTCCCCCACCGACGCTCAGTAACAGCAGTGTGTACCATCCCCTCCCTCCCCCCACCGACGCTCAATAACAGCAGTGTGTACCATCCCCTCCCTCCACCCACCGACGCTCAGTAACAGCAGTGTGTACCATCCCCTCCCTCCCCCCCCACCGACGCTCAGTAACAGCAGTGTGTACCATCCCCTCCCTCCCCCCACCGACGCTCAATAACAGCAGTGTGTACCATCCCCTCCCTCCCCCCACCGACGCTCAATAACAGCAGTGTGTACCATCCCCTCCCTCCCCCCACCGACGCTCAATAACAGCAGTGTGTACCATCCCCTCCCTCCCCCCACCGACGCTCAGTAACAGCAGTGTATACAATCCCCTCCCTCCCACCCACCGACGCTCAATAACAGCAGTGTGTACCATCCGCTCCCTCCCCCCACCGACGCTCAATAACAGCAGTGTGTACCATCCCCTCCCTCCCCCCACCGACGCTCAATAACAGCAGTGTGTACCATCCCCTCCCTCCCCCCACCGACACTCAGTAACAGCAGTGTGTACCATCCGCTCCCTCCCCCCACCGACCCTCAGTAACAGCAGTGTGTACCATCCCCTCCCTCCCCCACCGACGCTCAGTAACAGCAGTGTGTACCATCCCCTCCCTCCCCCCACCGACGCTCAGTAACAGCAGTGTGTACCATCCGCTCCCTCCCCCCACCGACCCTCAGTAACAGCAGTGTGTACCATCCCCTCCCTCCCCCACCGACGCTCAGTAACAGCAGTGTGTACCATCCCCTCCCTCCCCCCACCGACGCTCAGTAACAGCAGTGTGTACCATCCCCTCCCTCCCCCACCGACGCTCAGTAACAGCAGTGTGTACCATCCCCTCCCTCCCCCACCGACGCTCAGTAACAGCAGTGTGTACCATCCCCTCCCTCCCCCACCGACGCTCAGTAACAGCAGTGTGTACCATCCGCTCCCTCCCCCCACCGACGCTCAGTAACAGCAGTGTGTACCATCCCCTCCCTCCCCCACCGACCCTCAGTAACAGCAGTGTGTACCATCCCCTCCCTCCCCCCACCGACGTTCAGCAACAGCAGTGTGTACCGTCCCCTCCCTCCCCCCACCGACACCCAGTAACAGCATTGTGTACCATCCCCTCCCTCCACCCACCGACGCTCAGTAACAGCAGTGTGTACCATCCCCTCTCTCCCCCCACCGACGCTCAGTAACAGCAGTGTGTACCGTCCCCTCCCTCCCCCCACCGACACCCAGTAACAGCATTGTGTACCATCCCCTCCCTCCACCCACCGACGCTCAGTAACAGCAGTGTGTACCATCCCCTCCCTCCCCCACCGACCCTCAGTAACAGCAGTGTGTACCATCCCCTCCCTCCCCCCACCGGCACTCAATAACAGCAATGTGTACCATCCCCTCCCTCCCCCACCGACGCTCAGTAACACCAGTGTGTACCATCCCCTCCCTCCCCCCACCGACCCTCAGGAGCAGCGTTGTGTACCGTCCCCTCCTTCCCCCACCGACGCTCAGTAACAGCAGTGTGTACCATCCCCTCCCTCCCCCCCCGACGCACAGTAACAGCGTTGTGTACCATCCCCTCCCTTCCCCACCGACGCTCAGTAACAGCAGTGTGTACCATCCCCTCCCCACCCCCCACCGACGCTCAGTAACAGCAGTGTGTACCATCCCCTACCTCCCCCACCGACGCTCAGTAACAGCAGTGTGTACCATCCCCTCCCCCCACCGACCCTCAGTAACAGCAATGTGTACCATCCCCTCTCTCCCCCATCGACGCTCAGTAACAGCAGTGTGTACCATCCCCTCCCTCCCCCCACCGACCCTCAGTAACAGCAATGTGTACCATCCCCTCTCTCCCCCATCGACGCTCAGTAACAGCAGTGTGTACCGTCTCCTCCCTCCCCCCACCGACCCTCAGTAACAACAGTGTGTACCGTCTCCTCCCTCCCCCCACCGACCCTCAGTAACAACAGTGTGTACCGTCTCCTCCCTCCCCCACCGACGCTCAGTAACAGCAGTGTGTACCATCCCCTCCCTCCCCCCACCGACGCTCAGTAACAGCAGTGTGTACCATCCCCTCCCTCCCCACACCGATGCTCAGTAACAGCAGTGTGTACCATGACCTCCCTCCCCCACCGACGCTCAGTAACAGCAGTGTGTACCGTCCCCTCCCTCCCTCCCCCCACCGACGCACAGTAACAGCAGTGTGTACCATCCCCTCCCTCCCCCCACCGACGCTCAGTAACAGCAGTGTGTACCATCCCCTCCCTCCCCCACCGATGCTCAGTAACAGCAGTGTGTACCATCCCCTCCCTCCCCCCACCGACGCTCAGTAACAGCAGTGTGTACCATCCCCTCCCTCCCCCCACCGACCCTCAGTAACAGCAGTGTGTACCATCCCCTCCCTCCCCCCACCGACCCTCAGTAACAGCAGTGTATACCATCCCCTACCTCCCCACAACGACACCCAGTAACAGCATTGTGTACCATCCCCTCCCTCCACCCACCGACGCTCAGTAACAGCAGTGTGTACCATCCCCTCCCTCCCCCACCGACGCTCAGTACCAGCAGTGTGTACCATCCCCTCCCTCCCCCCACCGACCCTCAGTAACAGCAGTGTGTACCATCCCCTCCCTCCACCCACCGACGCTCAGTAACAGCAGTGTGTACCATCCCCTCCCTCCCCCCACCGACACTCAGTAACAGCAGTGTGTACCATCCCCTCCCTCCCCCCACCGACGCTCAGGAACAGCAATGTGTACCATCCCCTCCCTCCCCCCACCGACCCTCAGTAACAGCAGTGTGTACCATCCCCTCCCTCCCCCCACCGACGCTCAGGAACAGCAATGTGTACCATCCCCTCTCTCCCCCACCGACGCTCAGTAACAGCAGTGTGTACCATCCCCTCCCTCCCCCCCACCGACGCTCAGGAACAGCAATGTGTACCATCCCCTCCCTCCCCCCACCGACCCTCAGTAACAGCAGTGTGTACCATCCCCTCCCTCCCCCCACCGACGCTCAGGAACAGCAATGTGTACCATCCCCTCCCTCCACCCACCGACGCTCAGTAACAGCAGTGTGTACCATCCCCTCCCTCCCCCCACCGACACTCAGTAACAGCAGTGTGTACCATCCCCTCCCTCCCCCCACCGACGCTCAGTAACAGCAGTGTGTACCATCCCATCCTTCCCCCCACCGACGCACAGTAACAGCGTTGTGTACCATCCCCTCCCTCCCCCACCGACGCTCAGTAACAGCAGTGTGTACCATCCCCTACCTCCCCCACCGACCCTCAGTAACAGCAGTGTGTACCATCCCCTCCCTCCCCCCACCGACGCTCAGTAACAGCAGTGTGTACCATCCCCTCCCTCCCCCCACCGACCCTCAGTAACAGCAGTGTGTACCATCCCCTCCCTCCCCCCACCGACGCTCAGTAACAGCAGTGTGTACCATCCCCTCCCCCCACCGACCCTCAGTAACAGCAATGTGTACCATCCCCTCTCTCCCCCATCGACGCTCAGTAACAGCAGTGTGTACCATCCCCTCCCTCCCCCCACCGACGCTCAGTAACAGCAATGTGTACCATCCCCTCCCTCCCCCCCACCGAGGCCCAGTAACAGCAGTGTGCACCATCCCCTCCCTCCCCCACCGACGCTCAGTAACAGCAGTGTGTACCATCCCCTCTCTCCCCCATCGACGCTCAGTAACAGCAGTGTGTACCATCCCCTCTCTCCCCCATCGACGCTCAGTAACAGCAGTGTGCACCATCCCCTCCCTCCCCCACCGACGCTCAGTAACAGCAATGTGTACCATCCCCTCTCTCCCCCATCGACGCTCAGTAACAGCAGTGTGTACCGTCTCCTCCCTCCCCCCACCGACCCTCAGGAACAACAGTGTGTACCGTCTCCTCCCTCCCCCACCGACGCTCAGTAACAGCAGTGTGTACCATCCCCTCCCTCCCCCCACCGACGCTCAGTAACAGCAGTGTGTACCGTCCCCTCCCTCCCCCCACCGACGCTCAGTAACAGCAGTGTGTACCATACCCTCCCTCCCCCCACCGACGCTCAGTAACAGCAGTGTGTACCATCCCCTCCCTCCCCCCACCGACCCTCAGTAACAGCAGTGTGTACCATCCCCTCCCTCCCCCCCACCGACCCTCAGTAACAGCAGTGTGTACCATCCCCTCCCTCCCCCCCACCGACCCTCAGTAACAGCAGTGTGTACCATCCCCTCCCTCCCCCCACCGACGCACAGTAACAGCAGTGTGTACCATCCCCTCCCTCCCCTCACCGACGCTCAGTAACAGCAGTGTGTACCATACCCTCCCTCCCCCCACCGACACTCAGTAACAGCAATGTGTACCATCCCCTCCCTCCCCCACCGACCCTCAGTAACAGCAGTGTGTACCATCCCCACCCTCCCCCCACCGACGCTCAGTAACAGCAGTGTGTACCATTCCCTCCCTCCCCCCACCGACGCTCAGTAACAGCAGTGTGTACCATCCCCTCCCTCACCCCACCGACGCTCAGTAACAGCAGTGTGTACCATCCCCTCCCTCCCCCCACCGACGCTCAGTAACAGCAGTGTGTACCATACCCTCCCTCCCCCCACCGACACTCAGTAACGGCAGTGTGTACCATCCCCTCCCTCCCCCACCGACCCTCAGTAACAGCAGTGTGTACCATCCCCACCCTCCCCCCACCGACGCTCAGTAACAGCAGTGTGTACCATTCCCTCCCTCCCCCCACCGACGCTCAGTAACAGCAGTGTGTACCATCCCCTCCCTCACCCCACCGACCCTCAGTAACAGCAGTGTGTACCATCCCCTCCCTCCCCCCACCGGCGATCAGTAACAGCAGTGTGTACCATCCCCTCCCTCCCCCACGGACCCTCAGTAACAGCAGTGTGTACCATCCCCTCCCTCCCCCACCGACGCTCAGTAACAGCAGTATGTACCATCCCCTCACTCCCCCCCCGACGCTCAGTAACAGCAGTGTGTACCATCCCCTCCCTCCCCCCACCGACCCTCAGTAACAGCAGTGTGTACCATCCCCTCCCTCCCCCACCGACGCTCAGTAACAGCAGTGTGTACCATCCCCTCCCTCCCCCACGGACTCTCAGTAACAGCAGTGTGTACCATCCCCTCCCTCCCCCCCACCGACGCTCAGTAACAGCAGTGTGTACCATCCCCTCCCTCCCCCCACCGACCCTAAGTAACAGCAGTGTGTACCATCCCCTCCCTCCCTCCCCCACCGACGCTCAGTAACAGCAGTGTGTACCATCCCCTCCCTCCCCCCACCGACCCTCAGTAACAGCAGTGTGTACCATCCCCTCCCTCCCCCCGCGACGCTCAGTAACAGCAGTGTGTACCATCCCCTCCCTCCCCCCAACCGACCCTCAGTAACAGCAGTGTGTACCATCCCCTCCCTCCCCCCACCGACGCTCAGTAACAGCAGTGTGTACCATCCCCTCCCTCCCCCCCACCGACGCTCAGTAACAGCAGTGTGTACCATCCCCTCCCTCCCCCCACCGACGCTCAGTAACAGCAGTGTGTACCATCCCCTCCCTCCCCCCACCGACGCTCAATAACAGCAGTGTGTACCATCCCCTCCCTCCCCCCCACCGACGCTCAGTAACAGCAGTGTGTACCATCCCCTCCCTCCCCCCACCGACGCACAGTAACAGCAGTGTGTACCATCCCCGCCCTCCCCCCACCGATGCTCAGTAACAGCAGTGTGTACCATCCCCTCCCTCCCCCCCACCGACGCTCAGTAACAGCAGTGTGTACCATCCCCTCCCTCCCCCCACCGACGCACAGTAACAGCAGTGTGTACCATCCCCTCCCTCCCCCCACCGACGCACAGTAACAGCAGTGTGTACCATCCCCTCCCTCCCCCACCGACGCTCAGTAACAGCAGTGTGTACCATCCCCTCCCTCCCCCCACCGACGCTCAGTAACAGCAGTCTGTACCATCCCCCCCCACCCCACGGACCCTCAGTAACAGCAGTGTGTACCATCCCCTCCCTCCCCCCCCCCCGACGCTCAGTAACAGCAGTCTGTACCATCCCCTCCCTCCCCCCACCGACACTCAGTAACAGCAGTCTGTACCATCCCCTCCCCCCCCACCGACACTCAGTAACAGCAGTGTGTACCATTCCCTCCCTCCCCCCACCGACGCTCAGTAACAGCAGTGTGTACCATCCACTCCCTCCCCCACCGACGCTCAGTAACAGCAGTGTGTACCATCCCCTCCCTCCCCCCACCGACGCTCAGTAACAGCAGTGTGTACCATCCCCTCCCTCCCCCCACCGACACTCAGTAACAGCAGTGTGTACCATCCACTCCCTCCCCCACGGACCCTCAGTAACAGCAGTGTGTACCATCCCCTCCCTCCCCCCACCGACACTCAGTAACAGCAGTGTGTACCATCACCTCCCTCCCCCCACCGACGCTCAGTAACAGCAGTGTGTACCATCCCCTCCCTCACCCCCCCTCCCGCCCCCCCCGACGCTCAGTAACAGCAGTGTGTACCATCCCCTCCCTCCCCCCACCGACGCACAGTAACAGCAGTGTGTACCATCCCCTCCCTCCCCCCCACTGACGCTCAGTAACAGCAGTGTGTACCATCCCCTCCCTCCCCCCACCGACACTCAGTAACAGCAGTGTGTACCATCCACTCCCTCCCCCACGGACCCTCAGTAACAGCAGTGTGTACCATCCCCTCCCTCCCCCCACCGACGCTCAGTAACAGCAGTGTGTACCATCACCTCCCTCCCCCCACCGACGCTCAGTAACAGCAGTGTGTACCATCCCCTCCCTCACCCCCCCTCCCGCCCCCCCCGACGCTCAGTAACAGCAGTGTGTACCATCCCCTCCCTCCCCCCACCGACGCTCAGTAACAGCAGTGTGTACCATCACCTCCCTCCCCCCACCGACGCTCAGTAACAGCAGTGTGTACCATCCCCTCCCTCACCCCCCCTCCCGCCCCCCCCGACGCTCAGTAACAGCAGTGTGTACCATCCCCTCCCTCCCCCCACCGACGCACAGTAACAGCAGTGTGTACCATCCCCTCCCTCCCCCCCACTGACGCTCAGTAACAGCAGTGTGTACCGTCCCCTCCATCCCCCCCCGACGCTCAGTAACAGCAGTGTGTACCATCCCCTCCCTCCCCCCACCGACGCACAGTAACAGCAGTGTGTACCATCCCCTCCCTCCCCCCACCGACGCTCAGTAACAGCAGTGTGTACCATCCACTCCCTCCCCCACCGACGCTCAGTAACAGCAGTGTGTACCATCCCCTCCCCCCCCACCGATGCTCAGTAACAGCAGTGTGTACAATCCCCTCCCACCCCCCACCGACCCTCAGTAACAGCAGTGTGTACCATCCCCTCCCTCCCCCCCCGACGCTCAGTAACAGCAGTGTGTACCATCCCCTCCCTCCCCCCCACCGACGCTCAGTAACAGCAGTGTATACCATCCGCTCCCTCCCCCCCACCCCCCACCGACGCTCAGTAACAGCAGTGTGTACTGTCCCCTTCCTCCCCCCCCGACGCTCAGTAACAGCAGTGTGTACCATCCCCTCCCTCCCCCCACCGACGCTCAGTAACAGCAGTGTGTACCATCCCCTCCCTCCCCCACCGACGCTCAGTAACAGCAGTGTGTACCATCCACTCCCTCCCCCCACCGACGCTCAGTAACAGCAGTGTGTACCATCCCCTCCCTCCCCCCACCGACACTCAGTAACAGCAGTGTGTACCATCCCCTCACTCCCCCCACCGACGCTCAGTAACAGCAGTGTGTACCATCCCCTCACTCCCCCCACCGACGCTCAGTAACAGCAGTGTGTACCATCCCCTCCCTCCCCCACCGACGCTCTGTAACAGCAGTGTGTACCATCCCCTCCCTCCCCCCACCGACGCTCAGTAACAGCAGTGTGTACCATCCCCTCACTCCCCCACCGACGCTCAGTAACAGCAGTGTGTACCATCCCCTCACTCCCCCCACCGACCCTCAGTAACAGCAGTGTGTACCATCCCCTCCCTCCCCCACCGACCCTCAGTAACAGCAGTGTGTACCATCCCCACCCTCCCCCCACCGACGCTCAGTAACAGCAGTGTGTACCATTCCCTCCCTCCCCCCACCGACGCTCAGTAACAGCAGTGTGTACCATCCCCTCCCTCCCCCCACCGGCGATCAGTAACAGCAGTGTGTACCATCCCCTCCCTCCCCCACGGACCCTCAGTAACAGCAGTGTGTACCATCCCCTCCCTCCCCCACCGACGCTCAGTAACAGCAGTATGTACCATCCCCTCACTCCCCCCCCGACGCTCAGTAACAGCAGTGTGTACCATCCCCTCCCTCCCCCCACCGACCCTCAGTAACAGCAGTGTGTACCATCCCCTCCCTCCCCCCACCGACCCTCAGTAACAGCAGTGTGTACCATCCCCTCCCTCCCCCACCGACGCTCAGTAACAGCAGTGTGTACCATCCCCTCCCTCCCCCACGGACTCTCAGTAACAGCAGTGTGTACCATCCCCTCCCTCCCCCCCACCGACGCTCAGTAACAGCAGTGTGTACCATCCCCTCCCTCCCCCCACCGACCCTAAGTAACAGCAGTGTGTACCATCCCCTCCCTCCCTCCCCCACCGACGCTCAGTAACAGCAGTGTGTACCATCCCCTCCCTCCCCCCCCGACGCTCAGTAACAGCAGTGTGTACCATCCCCTCCCTCCCCCCACCGACCCTCAGTAACAGCAGTGTGTACCATCCCCTCCCTCCCCCCACCGACGCTCAGTAACAGCAGTGTGTACCATCCCCTCCCTCCCCCCACCGACCCTCAGTAACAGCAGTGTGTACCATCCCCTCCCTCCCCCCACCGACCCTCAGTAACAGCAGTGTGTACCATCCCCTCCCTCCCCCCACCGACGCTCAGTAACAGCAGTGTGTACCATCCCCTCCCTCCCCCACGGACCCTCAGTAACAGCAGTGTGAACCATCCCCTCCCTCCCCCCACTGACGCTCAGTAACAGCAGTGTGTACCATCCCCTCCCTCCCCCCATCGACGCTCAGTAACAGCAGTGTGTACCATCGCCCCCCTCCCCCACGGACCCTCAGTAACAGCAGTGTGTACCATCCCCTCCCTCCCCCCACCGACGCTCAGTAACAGCAGTGTGTACCATCCCCTCCCTCCCCCCACCGACGCTCAGTAACAGCAGTGTGTACCATCCCCTCCCTCCCCTCACCGACGCTCAGTAACAGCAGTGTGTACCATCCCCTCCCTCCCCCACCGACACTCAGTAACAGCAGTGTGTACCATCCCCTCCCTCCCCCCACCGACGCTCAGTAACAGCAGTGTGTACCATCCCCTCCCTCCCCCACCGACACTCAGTAACAGCAGTGTGTACCATCCCCTCCCTCCCCCCACCGACGCTCAGTAACAGCAGTGTGTACCATCCCCTCCCTCCCCCACCGACGCTCAGTAACAGCAGTGTGTACCATCCCCTCCCTCCCCCCACCGACGCACAGTAACAGCAGTGTGTACCATCCCCTCCCTCCCCCCACCGACGCTCAGTAACAGCAGTGTGTACCATCCCCTCCCTCCCCCCACCGACGCACAGTAACAGCAGTGTGTACCATCCCCTCCCTCCCCCCCACCGACGCTCAGTAACAGCAGTGTGTACCATCCCCTCCCTCCCCCCACCGACGCTCAGTAACAGCAGTGTGTACCATCCCCTCCCTCCCCCACCGACACTCAGTAACAGCAGTGTGTACCATCCCCTCCCTCCCCCCACCGACGCTCAGCAACAGCAGTATGTACAATCCCCTCCCTCCCCCCACCGACGCTCAGTAACAGCAGTGTGTACCATCCCCTCCCTCCCCCACCGACGCTCAGTAATAGCAGTGTGTACCATCCCCTCCCTCCCCCACTGACACTCTGTAACAGCAGTGTGTACCATCCACTCCCTCCCCCACGGACCCTCAGTAACAGCAGTGTGTACCATCACCTCCCTCCCCCCACCGACGCTCAGTAACAGCAGTGAGTACCATCCCCTCCCATCCCACTTACACTCAGTAACAGCAGTGTGTACCATCCCCTCCCTCCCCCACCGACGCTCAGTTACAGCAGTGTGTACCATCCCCTCCCTCCCCCCACCGACGCTCAGTAACAGCAGTGTGTACCATCCCCTCCCTCCCCCCACCGACGCTCAGTAACAGCAGTGTGTACCATCCCCTCCCCCCCCACCGACACTCAGTAACAGCAGTGTGTACCATCCCCTCCCCCCCCCCCCACCGACGCTCAGTAACAGCAGTGTGTACCATCCCCTCCCTCCCCCACCGACGCTCAGTAACAGCAGTGTGTACTATCCCCTCCCTCCCCCCCACCGACGCTCAGTAACAGCAGTGTGTTCCATCCCCTCCCTCCCCCACCGACGCTCAGTAACAGCAGTGTGTACCATCCCCTCCCTCCCCCCCACCGACACTCAGTAACAGCAGTGTGTACCATCCCCTCCCTCCCCCCACCGACCCTCAGTAACAGCAGTGTGTACCATCCCCTCCCTCCCCCACCGACGCTCAGTAACAGCAGTGTGTACCATCCCCTCCCTCCCCCACCGACCCTCAGTAACAGCAGTGTGTACCATCCCCTCCCTCCCCCACCGACACTCAGTAACAGCAGTGTGTACCATGCCCTCCCTCCCCCACCGACGCTCAGTAACAGCAGTGTGTACCATCCCCTCCCTCCCCCACCGACCCTCAGTAACAGCAGTGTGTACCATCCCCTCCCTCCCCCCACCGACGCTCAGTAACAGCAGTGTGTACCATCCCCTCCCTCCCCCCACCGACGCTCAGTAACAGCAGTGTGTACCATCCCCTCCGTCCCCCACCGACCCTCAGTAACAGCAGTGTGTACCATCCCCTCCCTCCCCCCACCGACCCTCAGTAACAGCAGTGTGTACCATCCCCTCCCTCCCCCCACCGACGCTCAGTAACAGCAGTGTGTACCATCCCCTCCCTCCCCCCACCGACCCTCAGTAACAGCGTTGTGTACCATGCCCTCCCTCCCCCACCAACGCACAGTAACAGCAATGTGTACCGTCCCCTCCCTCCCCCCCGACGCACAGTAACAGCAGTGTGTACCATCCCCTCCCTCCCCCACCGACGCTCAGTAACAGCAGTGTGTACAATCCCCTCCCACCCCCCACCGACCCTCAGTAACAGCAGTGTGTACCATCCCCTCCCTCCCCCCCCGACGCTCAGTAACAGCAGTGTGTACCATCCCCTCCCTCCCCCCCACTGACGCTCAGTAACAGCAGTGTGTACCATCCCCTCCCTCCCCCCACCGACGCTCAGTAACAGCAGTGTGTACCATCCCCTCCCTCCCCCACCGACGATCAGTAACAGCAGTGTGTACCATCCCCTCCCTCCCCCACCGACGCTCAGTAACAGCAGTGTGTACCATCCCCTCCCTCCCCCCACCGACGCTCAGTAACAGCAGTGTGTACCATCCCCTCACTCCCCCCACCGACCCTCAGTAACAGCAGTGTGTACCATCCCCTCCCTCCCCCCACCGACACTCAGTAACAGCAGTGTGTACCATCCCCTCCCTCCCCCCACCGACACTCAGTAACAGCAGTGTGTACCATCCCCTCCCTCCACCCACCGACGCTCAGTAACAGCAGTGTGTACCATCCGCTCCCTCCCCCACCGACGCTCTGTAACAGCAGTGTGTACCATCCCCTCCCTCCCCCCACCGACGCTCAGTAACAGCAGTGTGTACCATCCCCTCACTCCCCCCACCGACCCTCAGTAACAGCAGTGTGTACCATCCCCTCCCTCCCCCACCGACGCTCAGTAACAGCAGTGTGTACCATCCCCTCCCTCCCCCCACCGACGCTCAGTAACAGCAGTGTGTACCATCCCCTCCCTCCCCCCACCGACGCTCAGTAACAGCAGTGTGTACCATCCCCTCCCTCCCCCACCGACACTCAGTAACAGCAGTGTGTACCATCCCCTCCCTCCCCCCACCGACGCTCAGCAACAGCAGTATGTACCATCCCCTCCCTCCCCCCACCGACGCTCAGTAACAGCAGTGTGTACCATCCCCTCCCTCCCCCACCGACGCTCAGTAATAGCAGTGTGTACCATCCCCTCCCTCCCCCACTGACACTCTGTAACAGCAGTGTGTACCATCCACTCCCTCCCCCACGGACCCTCAGTAACAGCAGTGTGTACCATCACCTCCCTCCCCCCACCGACGCTCAGTAACAGCAGTGAGTACCATCCCCTCCCATCCCACTTACACTCAGTAACAGCAGTGTGTACCATCCCCTCCCTCCCCCACCGACGCTCAGTTACAGCAGTGTGTACCATCCCCTCCCTCCCCCCACCGACGCTCAGTAACAGCAGTGTGTACCATCCCCTCCCCCCGCACCGACACTCAGTAACAGCAGTGTGTACCATCCCCTCCCCCCCCCCCACCGACGCTCAGTAACAGCAGTGTGTACCATCCCCTCCCTCCCCCACCGACACTCAGTAACAGCAGTGTGTACCATCCCCTCCCTCCCCCCACCGACACTCAGTAACAGCAGTGTGTACTATCCCCTCCCTCCCCCCCACCGACGCTCAGTAACAGCAGTGTGTACCATCCCCTCCCTCCCCCACCGACGCTCAGTAACAGCAGTGTGTACCATCCCCTCCCTCCCCCCCACCGACACTCAGTAACAGCAGTGTGTACCATCCCCTCCCTCCCCCCACCGACCCTCAGTAACAGCAGTGTGTACCATCCCCCCCCTCCCCCACCGACGCTCAGTAACAGCAGTGTGTACCATCCCCTCCCTCCCCCCCACCGACACTCAGTAACAGCAGTGTGTACCATCCCCTCCCTCCCCCCACCGACCCTCAGTAACAGCAGTGTGTACCATCCCCTCCCTCCCCCACCGACGCTCAGTAACAGCAGTGTGTACCATCCCCTCCCTCCCCCACCGACCCTCAGTAACAGCAGTGTGTACCATCCCCTCCCTCCCCCACCGACACTCAGTAACAGCAGTGTGTACCATGCCCTCCCTCCCCCACCGACGCTCAGTAACAGCAGTGTGTACCATCCCCTCCCTCCCCCACCGACCCTCAGTAACAGCAGTGTGTACCATCCCCTCCCTCCCCCCACCGACGCTCAGTAACAGCAGTGTGTACCATCCCCTCCCTCCCCCCACCGACGCTCAGTAACAGCAGTGTGTACCATCCCCTCCGTCCCCCACCGACCCTCAGTAACAGCAGTGTGTACCATCCCCTCCCTCCCCCCACCGACCCTCAGTAACAGCAGTGTGTACCATCCCCTCCCTCCCCCCACCGACGCTCAGTAACAGCAGTGTGTACCATCCCCTCCCTCCCCCCACCGACCCTCAGTAACAGCGTTGTGTACCATGCCCTCCCTCCCCCACCAACGCACAGTAACAGCAATGTGTACCGTCCCCTCCCTCCCCCCCGACGCACAGTAACTGTGTTGTGTACCATCCCCTCCCTCCCCCACCGACGCTCAGTAACAGCAGTGTGTACAATCCCCTCCCACCCCCCACCGACCCTCAGTAACAGCAGTGTGTACCATCCCCTCCCTCCCCCCCCGACGCTCAGTAACAGCAGTGTGTACCATCCCCTCCCTCCCCCCCACTGACGCTCAGTAACAGCAGTGTATACCATCCGCTCCCTCCCCCCCACCCCCGACGCTCAGTAACAGCAGTGTGTCCTGTCCCCATCCTCCCCCCCCGACGCTCAGTAACAGCAGTGTGTACCATCCCCTCCCTCCCCCCACCGACGCTCAGTAACAGCAGTGTGTACCATCCCCTCCCTCCCCCACCGACGATCAGTAACAGCAGTGTGTACCATCCCCTCCCTGCCCCCCACCGACCCTCAGTAACAGCAGTGTGTACCATCCCCTCCCTCCCCCCACCGACGCTCAGTAACAGCAGTGTGTACCATCCCCTCCCTCCCCCCACCGACACTCAGTAACAGCAGTGTGTACCATCCCCTCCCTCCCCCCACCGACACTCAGTAACAGCAGTGTGTACCATCCCCTCCCTCCCCCACCGACGCTCAGTAACAGCAGTGTGTACCATCCCCTCCCTCCCCCCACCGACGCTCAGTAACAGCAGTGTGTACCATCCCCTCACTCCCCCCACCGACCCTCAGTAACAGCAGTGTGTACCATCCCCTCCCTCCCCCCACCGACACTCAGTAACAGCAGTGTGTACCATCCCCTCCCTCCACCCACCGACGCTCAGTAACAGCAGTGTGTACCATCCGCTCCCTCCCCCACCGACGCTCTGTAACAGCAGTGTGTACCATCCCCTCCCTCCCCCCACCGACGCTCAGTAACAGCAGTGTGTACCATCCCCTCCCTCCCCCCACCGACGCACAGTAACAGCAGTGTGTACCATCCCCGCCCTCCCCCCCACCGACGCTCAGTAACAGCAGTGTGTACCATCCGCTCCCTCCCCCACCGACGCTCTGTAACAGCAGTGTGTACCATCCCCTCCCTCCCCCCACCGACGCTCAGTAACAGCAGTGTGTACCATCCGCTCCCTCCCCCACCGACGCTCAGTAACAGCAGTGTGTACCATCCCCGCCCTCCCCCCCACCGACGCTCAGTAACAGCAGTGTGTACCATCCCCTCCCTCCCCCCACCGACGCACAGTAACAGCAGTGTGTACCATCCCCGCCCTCCCCCCCACCGACGCTCAGTAACAGCAGTGTGTACCATCCCCTCACTCCCCCCACCGACCCTCAGTAACAGCAGTGTGTACCATCCCCTCCCTCCCCCACCGACCCTCAGTAACAGCAGTGTGTACCATCCCCTCCCTCCCCCCACCGACGCTCAGTAACAGCAGTGTGTACCATCCCCGCCCTCCCCCCACCGACGCTCAGTAACAGCAGTGTGTACCATCCCCTCACTCCCCCCACCGACCCTCAGTAACAGCAGTGTGTACCATCCCCTCCCTCCCCCACCGACCCTCAGTAACAGCAGTGTGTACCATCCCCTCCCTCCCCCCACCGACGCTCAGTAACAGCAGTGTGTACCATCCCCTCCCTCCCCCCACCGGCGATCAGTAACAGCAGTGTGTACCATCCCCTCCCTCCCCCACCGACGCTCAGTAACAGCAGTATGTACCATCCCCTCACTCCCCCGCCGACGCTCAGTAACAGCAGTGTGTACCATCCCCTCCCTCCCCCACCGACGCTCAGTAACAGCAGTGTGTACCATCCCCTCCCTCCCCCACCGACGCTCAGTAACAGCAGTATGTACCATCCCCTCACTCCCCCGCCGACGCTCAGTAACAGCAGTGTGTACCGTCCCCTCCCTCCACCCACCGACGCTCAGTAACAGCAGTGTGTACCATCCCCTCCCTCCCCCACCGACGCTCAGTAACAGCAGTGTGTACCATCCCCTCCCTCCCCCACGGACTCTCAGTAACAGCAGTGTGTACCATCCCCTACCTCCCCCCCACCGACGCTCAGTAACAGCAGTGTGTACCATCCCCTCCCTTCCCCCCCCCGACGCTCAGTAACAGCAGTGTGTACCATCCCCTCCCTCCCCCCACCGACCCTAAGTAACAGCAGTGTGTACCATCCCCTCCCTCCCTCCCCCACCGACGCTCAGTAACAGCAGTGTGTACCATCCCCTCCCTTCCCCCCCCCGACGCTCAGTAACAGCAGTGTGTACCATCCCCTCCCTCCCCCACGGACCCTCAGTAACAGCAGTGTGAACCATCCCCTCCCTTCCCCCACCGACGCTCAGTAACAGCAGTGTGTACCATCCCCTCCCTCCCCCCACCGACGCTCAGTAAAAGCAGTGTGTACCATCCCCCCCCTCCCCCACGGACCCTCAGTAACAGCAGTGTGTACCATCCCCTCCCTCCCCCCACCGACGCTCAGTAACAGCAGTGTGTACCATCCCCTCTCTCCCCCCACCGACGCTCAGTAACAGCAGTGTGTACCATCCCCTCCCTCCCCCCACCGACGCTCAGTAACAGCAGTGTGTACCATCCCCTCCCTCCCCCCACCGACGCTCAGTAACAGCAGTGTGTACCATCCCCTCACTCCCCCCACCGACGCTCAGTAACAGCAGTGTGTACCATCCCCTCCCTCCCCCCACCGACGCTCAGTAACAGCAGTGTGTACCATCCCCTCCCTCCCCCCACCGACGCTCAGTAACAGCAGTGTGTACCATCCCCTCCCTCCCCCCACCGACGCTCAGTAACAGCAGTGTGTACCATCCCCTCTCTCCCCCCACCGACGCTCAGTAACAGCAGTGTGTACCATCCCCTCCCTCCCCCCACCGACGCTCAGTAACAGCAGTGTGTACCATCCCCTCCCTCCCCCCACCGACGCTCAGTAACAGCAGTGTGTACCATCCCCTCCCCCCCCACCGACGCTCAGTAACAGCAGTGTGTACCATCCCCTCCCTCCCCCCACCGACGCTCAGTAACAGCAGTGTGTACCATCCCCTCCCTCCCCCACCGACACGCAGTAACAGCAGTGTGTACCATCCCCTCCCTCCCCCCACCGACGCTCAGTAACAGCAGTGTGTACCATCCCCTCCCTCCCCCCACCGACGCTCAGTAACAGCAGTGTGTACCATCCCCTCCCTCCCCCCACCGACGCTCAGTAACAGCAGTGTGTACCATCCCCTCCCTCCCCCACCGACGCTCAGTAACAGCAGTGTGTACCATCCCCTCCCTCCCCCACCGACGCTCAGTAACAGCAGTGTGTACCATCCCCTCCCTCCCCCCACCGACGCTCAGTAACAGCAGTATGTACCATCCCCTCCCTCCCCCCACCGACGCTCAGTAACAGCAGTGTGTACCATCCCCTCCCTCCCCCACCGACGCTCAGTAACAGCAGTGTGTCCCATCCACTCCCTCCCCCACGGACCCTCAGTAACAGCAGTGTGTACCATCCCCTCCCTCCCCCACCGACGCTCAGTAACAGCAGTGTGTACCATCCCCTCCCTCCCCCCACCGACGCTCAGTAACAGCAGTGTGTACCATCCCCTCCCTCCCCCACTGACACTCAGTAACAGCAGTGTGTACCATCCCCTCCCTCCCCCCACCGACGCTCAGTAACAGCAGTGTGTACCATCCCCTCCCTCCCCCACCACCGACGCTCAGTTACAGCAGTGTGTACCATCCCCTCCCTCCCCCCCACCGATGCTCAGTAGCAGCAGTGTGTACCGTCCCCTCCCTCCCCCCACCGACGCTCAGTAACAGCAGTGTGTACCATCCCCTCCGTCCCCCACCGACGCTCAGTAACAGCAGTGTGTACCATCCCCTCCCTCCCCCCACCGACGCTCAGTAGCAGCAGTGTGTACCGTCCCCTCCCTTCCCCCCACCGACGCTCAGTAACAGCAGTGTGTACCATCCCCTCCCTCCCCCCACCGACCCTCAGTAACAGCAGTGTGTACCATCCCCTCCCTCCCCCACCGACGCTCAGTAACAGCAGTGTGTACCATCCCCTCCCTCCCCCACCGACGCTCAGTAACAGCAGTGTGTACCATCCCCTCCCTCCCCCACCGACACTCAGTAACAGCAGTGTGTACCATCCCCTCCCTCCCCCCACCGACCCTCAGTAACAGCAGTGTGTACCATACCCTCCCTCCCCCCCACCGACGCTCAGTAACAGCAGTGTGTACCATCCCCTCCCTCCCCCCACTGACCCTCAGTAACAGCAGTGTGTACCATCCCCTCCCTCCCCCCACCGACCCTCAGTAACAGCAGTGTGTACCATCCCCTCCCTCCCCCCACCGACCCTCAGTAACAGCAGGATGTACCATCCCCTCCCTCCCCCCACCGACCCTCAGTAACAGCAGTGTGTACCATCCCCTCCCTCCCCCACCGACGCTCAGTAACAGCAGTGTGTACCATCCCCTCCCTCCCCCCACCGACCCTCAGTAACAGCAGTGTGTACCATCCCCTCCCTCCCCCACCGACGCTCAGTAACAGCAGTGTGTACCATCCCCTCCCTGCCCCCCACCGACCCTCAGTAACAGCAGAGTGTACCATCCCCTCCCTCCCCCACCGACGCTCAGTAACAGCAGTGTGTACCATCCCCTCCCTGCCCCCCACCGACACTCAGTAACAGCAGTGTGTACCATCCCCTCCCTCCCCCCACCGACGCTCAGTAACAGCAGTGTGTACCATCCCCTCCCTCCCCCCACCGACGCTCAGTAACAGCAGTGTGCACCATCCCCTCCCTCCCCCCACCGACGCTCAGTAACAGCAGTGTGTACCATCCCCTCCCTCCCCCCACCGACGCTCAGTAACAGCAGTGTGTACCATCCCCTCCCTCCCCCCACCGACGCTCAGTAACAGCAGTGTGTACCATCCCCTCCCTCCCCCCACCGACGCTCAGTAACAGCAGTGTGTACCATCCCCTCCCTCCCCCCACCGACGCTCAGTAACAGCAGTGTGTACCATCCCCTCCCTCCCCCCACCGACGCTCAGTAACAGCAGTGTGCACCATCCCCTCCCTCCCCCCACCGACGCTCAGTAACAGCAGTGTGTACCATCCCCTCCCTCCCCCCACCGACGCTCAGTAACAGCAGTGTGTACCATCCCCTCCCTCCCCCCACCGACCCTCAGTAACAGCAGTGTGTACCATCCCCTCCCTCCCCCACCGACGCTCAGTAACAGCAGTGTGTACCATCCCTTCCCTCCCCCCACCGACACTCAGTAACAGCAGTGTGTACCATCCCCTCCCTCCCCCCACCGACCCTCAGTAACAGCAGTGTGTACCATACCCTCCCTCCCCCCCACCGACGCTCAGTAACAGCAGTGTGTACCATCCCCTCCCTCCCCCCACCGACCCTCAGTAACAGCAGTGTGTACCATCCCCTCCCTCCCCCCACCGACCCTCAGTAACAGCAGTGTGTACCATCACCTCCCTCCCCCCACCGACCCTCAGTAACAGCAGTGTGTACCATCCCCTCCCTCCCCCACCGACGCTCAGTAACAGCAGTGTGTACCATCCCCTCCCTCCCCCCACCGACCCTCAGTAACAGCAGTGTGTACCATCCCCTCCCTCCCCCACCGATGCTCAGTAACAGCAGTGTGTACCATCCCCTCCCTGCCCCCCACCGACCCTCAGTAACAGCAGTGTGTACCATCCCCTCCCTCCCCCACCGACGCTCAGTAACAGCAGTGTGTACCATCCCCTCCCTGCCCCCCACCGACACTCAGTAACAGCAGTGTGTACCATCCCCTCCCTCCCCCACCACCGACGCTCAGTAACAGCAGTGTGTACCATCCCCTCCCTGCCCCCCACCGACACTCAGTAACAGCAGTGTGTACCATCCCCTCCCTGCCCCCCACCGACACTCAGTAATAGCAGTGTGTACCATCCCCTCCCTCCCCCACCGACGCTCAGTAACAGCAGTGTGTACCATCCCCTCCCTGCCCCCCACCGACACTCAGTAACAGCAGTGTGTACCATCCCCTCCCTCCCCCCACCGACCCTCAGTAACAGCAGTGTGTACCATACCCTCCCTCCCCCCCACCGACGCTCAGTAACAGCAGTGTGTACCATCCCCTCCCTCCACCCACCGACCCTCAGTAACAGCAGTGTGTACCATCCCCTCCCTCCCCCCACCGACCCTCAGTAACAGCAGTGTGTACCATCCCCTCCCTCCCCCCACCGACGCTCAGTAACAGCAGTGTGTACCATCCCCTCCCTCCCCCCACCGACGCTCAGTAACAGCAGTGTGTACCATCCCCTCCCTCCCCCCACCGACCCTCAGTAACAGCAGTGTGTACCATCCCCTCCCTCCCCCACCGACCCTCAGTAACAGCAGTGTGTACCGTCCCCTCCCTCCCCCACTGACCCTCAGTAACAGCAGTGTGTACCGTCCCCTCCCTCCCCCCACCGACGCTCAGTAACAGCAGTGTGTACCATCCCCTCCCTCCCCCACCGACCCTCAGTAACAGCAGTGTGTACCATCCCCTCCCTCCCCCCACTGACACTCAGTAACAGCAGTGTGTACCATCCCCTCCCTCCCCTCACCGACGCTCAGTAACAGCAGTGTGTACCATCCCCTCCCTCCCCCCACCGACGCTCAGTAACAGCAGTGTGTACCATCCCCTCCCTCCCCCACCGACCCTCAGTAACAGCAGTGTGTACCATCCACTCCCTCCCCCCACCGACCCTCAGTAACAGCAGTGTGTACCATCCCCTCCCTCCCCCAATGACCCTCAGTAACAGCAGTGTGTACCGTCCCCTCCCTCCCCCACCGACCCTCAGTAACAGCAGTGTGTACCATCCCCTCCCTCCCCCACCGACGCTCAGTAACAGCAGTGTGTACCATCCCCTCCCTCCCCCACCGACGCTCAGTAACAGCAGTGTGTACCATCCCCTCCCTGCCCCCCACCGACACTCAGTAACAGCAGTGTGTACCATCCCCTCCCTCCCCCACCACCGACGCTCAGTAACAGCAGTGTGTACCATCCCCTCCCTCCCCCCACCGACCCTCAGTAACAGCAGTGTGTACCATCCCCTCCCTCCACCCACCGACGCTCAGTAACAGCAGTGTGTACCATCCCCTCCCTCCCCCCCACCGACGCTCAGTAGCAGCAGTGTGTACCGTCCCCTCCCTCCCCCCACCGACGCTCAGTAACAGCAGTGTGTACCATCCCCTCCGTCCCCCACCGACGCTCAGTAACAGCAGTGTGTACCATCCCCTCCCTCCCCCCACCGACGCTCAGTAGCAGCAGTGTGTACCGTCCCCTCCCTCGCCCCACCGACGCTCAGTAACAGCAGTGTGTACCATCCCCTCCCTCCCCCCACCGACCCTCAGTAACAGCAGTGTGTACCATCCCCTCCCTCCCCCACCGACGCTCAGTAACAGCAGTGTGTACCATCCCCTCCCTCCCCCACCGACGCTCAGTAACAGCAGTGTGTACCATCCCCTCCCTCCCCCACCGACGCTCAGTAACAGCAGTGTGTACCATACCATCCCTCCCCCCCACCGACGCTCAGTAACAGCAGTGTGTACCATCCCCTCCCTCCCCCCACCGACCCTCAGTAACAGCAGTGTGTACCATCCCCTCCCTCCCCCCACCGACCCTCAGTAACAGCAGTGTGTACCATCACCTCCCTCCCCCCACCGACCCTCAGTAACAGCAGGATGTACCATCCCCTCCCTCCCCCCACCGACCCTCAGTAACAGCAGTGTGTACCATCCCCTCCCTCCCCCACCGACGCTCAGTAACAGCAGTGTGTACCATCCCCTCCCTCCCCCCACCGACCCTCAGTAACAGCAGTGTGTACCATCCCCTCCCTCCCCCACCGACGCTCAGTAACAGCAGTGTGTACCATCCCCTCCCTGCCCCCCACCGACCCTCAGTAACAGCAGTGTGTACCATCCCCTCCCTCCCCCACCGACGCTCAGTAACAGCAGTGTGTACCATCCCCTCCCTGCCCCCCACCGACACTCAGTAACAGCAGTGTGTACCATCCCCTCCCTCCCCCACCACCGACGCTCAGTAACAGCAGTGTGTACCATCCCCTCCCTCCCCCCACCGACCCTCAGTAACAGCAGTGTGTACCATCCCCTCCCTCCCCCACCGACGCTCAGTAACAGCAGTGTGTACCATCCCCTCCCTCCCCCCACCGACGCTCAGTAACAGCAGTGTGTACCATCCCCTCCCTCCCCCCACCGACGCTCAGTAACAGCAGTGTGCACCATCCCCTCCCTCCCCCCACCGACGCTCAGTAACAGCAGTGTGTACCATCCCCTCCCTCCCCCCACCGACGCTCAGTAACAGCAGTGTGTACCATCCCCTCCCTCCCCCCACCGACCCTCAGTAACAGCAGTGTGTACCATCCCCTCCCTCCCCCACCGACGCTCAGTAACAGCAGTGTGTACCATCCCTTCCCTCCCCCCACCGACACTCAGTAACAGCAGTGTGTACCATCCCCTCCCTCCCCCCACCGACCCTCAGTAACAGCAGTGTGTACCATACCCTCCCTCCCCCCCACCGACGCTCAGTAACAGCAGTGTGTACCATCCCCTCCCTCCCCACACCGACCCTCAGTAACAGCAGTGTGTACCATCCCCTCCTCCCCCCACCGACCCTCAGTAACAGCAGTGTGTACCATCCCCTCCCTCCCCCCACCGACCCTCAGTAACAGCAGTGTGTACCATCCCCTCCCTCCCCCACCGACGCTCAGTAACAGCAGTGTGTACCATCCCCTCCCTCCCCCCCACCGACGCTCAGTAACAGCAGTGTGTACCATCCCCTCCCTCCCCCCACCGACCCTCAGTAACAGCAGTGTGTACCATCCCCTCCCTCCCCCACCGACGCTCAGTAACAGCAGTGTGTACCATCCCCTCCCTGCCCCCCACCGACCCTCAGTAACAGCAGTGTGTACCATCCCCTCCCTCCCCCACCGACGCTCAGTAACAGCAGTGTGTACCATCCCCTCCCTGCCCCCCACCGACACTCAGTAACAGCAGTGTGTACCATCCCCTCCCTCCCCCACCACCGACGCTCAGTAACAGCAGTGTGTACCATCCCCTCCCTGCCCCCCACCGACACTCAGTAACAGCAGTGTGTACCATCCCCTCCCTGCCCCCCACCGACACTCAGTAATAGCAGTGTGTACCATCCCCTCCCTCCCCCACCGACGCTCAGTAACAGCAGTGTGTACCATCCCCTCCCTGCCCCCCACCGACACTCAGTAACAGCAGTGTGTACCATCCCCTCCCTCCCCCCACCGACCCTCAGTAACAGCAGTGCGTACCATACCCTCCCTCCCCCCCAGAGACGCTCAGTAACAGCAGTGTGTACCATCCCCTCCCTCCACCCACCGACCCTCAGTAACAGCAGTGTGTACCATCCCCTCCCTCCCCCCACCGACCCTCAGTAACAGCAGTGTGTACCATCCCCTCCCTCCCCCCACCGACGCTCAGTAACAGCAGTGTGTACCATCCCCTCCCTCCCCCCACCGACCCTCAGTAACAGCAGTGTGTACCATCCCCTCCCTCCCCCACCGACCCTCAGTAACAGCAGTGTGTACCGTCCCCTCCCTCCCCCACTGACCCTCAGTAACAGCAGTGTGTACCGTCCCCTCCCTCCCCCCACCGACGCTCAGTAACAGCAGTGTGTACCATCCCCTCCCTCCCCCACCGACCCTCAGTAACAGCAGTGTGTACCATCCCCTCCCTCCCCCCCCGACACTCAGTAACAGCAGTGTGTACCATCCCCTCCCTCCCCCCACCGACCCTCAGTAACAGCAGTGTGTACCATCCCCTCCCTCCCCCACTGACCCTCAGTAACAGCAGTGTGTACCGTCCCCTCCCTCCCCCACCGACCCTCAGTAACAGCAGTGTGTACCATCCCCTCCCTCCCCCACCGACGCTCAGTAACAGCAGTGTGTACCATCCCCTCCCTCCCCCCACCGACCCTCAGTAACAGCAGTGTGTACCATCCCCTCCCTCCCCCACCGACGCTCAGTAACAGCAGTGTGTACCATCCCCTCCCTCCCCCCACCGACCCTCAGTAACAGCAGTGTGTACCATCCCCTCACTCCCCCACCGACGCTCAGTAACAGCAGTGTGTACCATCCCCTCCCTCCCCCCACCGACGCTCAGTAACAGCAGTGTGTACCATCCCCTCCCTCCCCCCCACCGACCCTCAGTAACAGCAGTGTGTACCATCCCCTCCCTCCCCCACCGACGCTCAGTAACAGCAGTGTGTACCATCCCCTCCCTCCCCCCACCGACCCTCAGTAACAGCAGTGTGTACCATCCCCTCCCTCCCCCACCACCGACGCTCAGTAACAGCAGTGTGTACCATCCCCTCCCTCCCCCCACCGACCCTCAGTAACAGCAGTGTGTACCATCCCCTCCCTCCCCCACCGACGCTCAGTAACAGCAGTGTGTACCATCCCCTCCCTCCACCCACCGACGCTCAGTAACAGCAGTGTGTACCATCCCCTTCCTTCTCCCACCGACGCTCAGTAACAGCAGTGTGCACCATCCCCTCCCTCCCCCCACCGACGCTCAGTAACAGCAGTGTGCACCATCCCCTCCCTCCCCCCACCGACGCTCAGTAACAGCAGTGTGTACCATCCCCTCCCTCCCCCCACCGACGCTCAGTAACAGCAGTGTGTACCATCCCCTCCCTCCCCCCACCGACCCTCAGTAACAGCAGTGTGTACCATCCCCTCCCTCCCCCAACGACGCTCAGTAACAGCAGTGTGTACCATCCCTTCCCTCCCCCCACCGACACTCAGTAACAGCAGTGTGTACCATCCCCTCCCTCCCCCCACCGACCCTCAGTAACAGCAGTGTGTACCATACCCTCCCTCCCCCCCACCGACGCTCAGTAACAGCAGTGTGTACCATCCCCACCCTCCCCCCACCGACCCTCAGTAACAGCAGTGTGTACCATCTCCTCCCTCCCCCCACCGACCCTCAGTAACAGCAGTGTGTACCATCCCCTCCCTCCCCCCACCGACCCTCAGTAACAGCAGTGTGTACCATCCCCTCCCTCCCCCCACCGACCCTCAGTAACAGCAGTGTGTACCATCCCCTCCCTCCCCCACCGACGCTCAGTAACAGCAGTGTGTACCATCCCCTCCCTCCCCCACCGACGCTCAGTAACAGCAGTGTGTACCATCCCCTCCCTCCCCCACCGACGCTCAGTAACAGCAGTGTGTACCATCCCCTCCCTCACCCACCGACGCTCAGTAACAGCAGTGTGTACCATCCCCTCCCTGCCCCCCACCGACACTCAGTAACAGCAGTGTGTACCATCCCCTCCCTCCCCCCCACCGACGCTCAGTAACAGCAGTGTGTACCATCCCCTCCCTCCCCCCACCGACGCTCAGTAACAGCAGTGTGTACCATCCCCTCCCTCCCCCCACCGACGCTCAGTAACAGCAGTGTGTACCATCCCCTCCCTCCCCCCACCGACGCTCAGTAACAGCAGTGTGTACCATCCCCTCCCTCCCCCCACCGACGCTCAGTAACAGCAGTGTGTACCATCCCCTCCCTCCCCCACCGACGCTCAGTAACAGCAGTGTGTCCCATCCCCTCCCTCCCCCCACCGACGCTCAGTAACAGCAGTGTGTACCATCCCCTCCCTCCCCCCACCGACGCTCAGTAACAGCAGTGTGCACCATCCCCTCCCTCCCCCCACCGACGCTCAGTAACAGCAGTGTGTACCATCCCCTCCCTCCCCCCACCGACGCTCAGTAACAGCAGTGTGTACCATCCCCTCCCTCCCCCCACCGACCCTCAGTAACAGCAGTGTGTACCATCCCCTCCCTCCCCCACCGACGCTCAGTAACAGCAGTGTGTACCATCCCTTCCCTCCCCCCACCGACCCTCAGTAACAGCAGTGTGTACCATCCCCTCCCTCCCCCCACCGACCCTCAGTAACAGCAGTGTGTACCATCCCCTCCCTCCCCCCACCGACACTCAGTAACAGCAGTGTGTACCATACCCTCCCTCCCCCCCACCGACGCTCAGTAACAGCAGTGTGTACCATCCCCTCCCTCCCCACACCGACCCTCAGTAACAGCAGTGTGTACCATCCCCTCCCTCCCCCCACCGACCCTCAGTAACAGCAGTGTGTACCATCACCTCCCTCCCCCCACCGACCCTCAGTAACAGCAGTGTGTACCATCCCCTCCCTCCCCCACCGACGCTCAGTAACAGCAGTGTGTACCATCCCCTCCCTCCCCCCACCGACCCTCAGTAACAGCAGTGTGTACCATCCCCTCCCTCCCCCACCGACGCTCAGTAACAGCAGTGTGTACCATCCCCTCCCTGCCCCCCACCGACGCTCAGTAACAGCAGTGTGTACCATCCCCTCCCTGCCCCCCACCGACACTCAGTAACAGCAGTGTGTACCATCCCCTCCCTCCCCCACCACCGACGCTCAGTAACAGCAGTGTGTACCATCCCCTCCCTCCCCCCACCGACGCTCAGTAACAGCAGTGTGCACCATCCCCTCCCTCCCCCACCGATGCTCAGTAACAGCAGTGTGTACCATCCCTTCCCTCCCCCCACCGACACTCAGTAACAGCAGTGTGTACCATCCCCTCCCTCCCCCCACCGACCCTCAGTAACAGCAGTGTGTACCATACCCTCCCTCCCCCCCACCGACGCTCAGTAACAGCAGTGTGTACCATCCCCTCCCTCCCCCCACCGACCCTCAGTAACAGCAGTGTGTACCATCCCCTCCCTCCCTCCCACCGACGCTCAGTAACAGCAGTGTGTACCATCCCCTCCCCCCCCCCCCACCGACGCTCAGTAACAGCAGTGTGTACCATCCCCTCCCTCCCCCCACCGACCCTCAGTAACAGCAGTGTGTACCATCCCCTCCCTCCCCCCACCGACCCTCAGTAACAGCAGTGTGTACCATCCCCTCCCTCCCCCCACCGATGCTCAGTAACAGCAGTGTGTACCATCCCCTCCCTCCCCCACCGACGCTCAGTAACAGCAGTGTGTACCATCCCCTCCCTCCCCCACCGACGCTCAGTAACAGCAGTGTGTACCATCCCCTCCCTCCCTCCCACCGACGCTCAGTAACAGCAGTGTGTACCATCCCCTCCCTCCCCCACCGACGCTCAGTAACAGCAGTGTGTACCATCCCCTCCCTCCCCCCACCGACCCTCAGTGACAGCAGTGTGCACCATCCCCTCCCTCCCCCCACCGACGCTCAGTAACAGCAGTGTGTACCATCCCCTCCCTCCCCCCACCGACGCTCAGTAACAGCAGTGTGTACCATCCCCTCCCTCCCCCCACCGACGCTCAGTAACAGCAGTGTGTACCATCCCCTCCCTCCCCCCACCGACGCTCAGTAACAGCAGTGTGTACCATCCCCTCCCTCCCCCCACCGACGCTCAGTAACAGCAGTGTGTACCATCCCCTCCCTCCCCCCACCGACGCTCAGTAACAGCAGTGTGTACCATCCCCTCCCTCCCCCCACCGACCCTCAGTAACAGCAGTGTGTACCATCCCCTCCCTCCCCCCACCCACACTCAGTAACAGCAGTGAGTACCATCCCCTCCCTCCCCCCACCCACACTCAGTAACAGCAGTGTGTACCATCCCCTCCCTCCCCCCCACCGACCCTCAGTAACAGCAGTGTGTACCATCCCCTCCCTCCCCCCACCGACGCTCAGTAACAGCAGTGTGTACCATCCCCTCCCTCCCCCCCACCGACGCTCAGTAACAGCAGTGTTGTACCAGCTACAAGACCCACTGTAGAAACTCACCAAAGACCCTCAGGCAGCACCTTCCAAACCCACGGCCACTTCCATCTAGAAGGACAAGGGGCAGCAGGTACATGGGAACACCACCCCCTGCAAGTTCCCCTCCCCTCACCTTCCCGACTTGGAAATATAAAGGCCGTTCCTTCCTGGGTCAGAATCCTGGGATTCCCTCCCTCAGGGACATTGTGGGTCTCCCCACAGCACATGGACTGCAGCGGGTCAAGGAGGCAGCTCACCCCCACCTTCTCAAGGGGGGGGGCAACTAGGGACAGGGGGGCAATAAATACTGTTCTCAGACGGAAACACCCACATCCTGCAAGTGAAATTAAAAAACTGCGTGCTGTTTTAAATACAGTGATTACTGCATTTGACTGTGCACTAACACTCAGGTCAAATGTTCAACTCCAGAGAATGTTCAGTCTGTGGAATAACTTCATCAGTTATTTGTATTTTTTTAAAAAGTTACCGGACATATTGTCGTCCAGAGACGAGAGTGCGGTGCTGGAAAAGCACAGCCGGTCAGGCAGCATCCGAGGAGCAGGAGAATCAATGTTTCGGGCAAAAGCCCTTCATCGGGAGCCACCTCATTCCTGATGAAGGGCTTATGCCCGAAACGTCGATCCTCCTGTCCCTCGGATGCTGCCTGGCCTGCTGTGCTTTTCCAGCACCGCACGCTCGACTCTGGCTCTCCAGCTCCTACTCACTCTCCCCACGCTGCAGTCCAGCAGCGAGGCTGGTCTTGTGTCAGTTCACCGCGTTTGGGGAATCCCTGGGGCCAGATGCCACCGTTAGCAGACGTTTCCAAGGGCTACGTACAGGTGTGACGGGCTGAATGGCCTCTTCCCATATCCTTTGAGGGAGCAGAGTTGTTGGAAATACAGCCTTGGGTCCACGCGAGGGAGCGCTGACACCAGATTCTCAGCTCCCTCCCTCTCCCTCTCGCCCGGACTCTGTCTGTCTGTCTGTCTGTCTGCTGTTCCTGCTCCCCCCACCCTGCCCCTGCAGCACCCTCTCATCCTGTTCCATGATTTCTGTTTTCGCTCTCGCTCTCCTCAGCTGAGTGAGCCCCGGGCTCTGCCACCCCTTTGATCTGTAATCCGGTGATTACTGGATTCAGTGAACAGTAAGACAGGGTTTAATTAGAGGCTCTCTCTGACATCGCGAAGTGAAAACAATCACAGGTTCCTGCACGACTTCGAGGGGGGAAGCAGACAATGTTTACCCGATATTTTGGGCACCAGGGTGGCCCAGTGGTTAGCACTGCTGCCAGGGACCCCGGTTCGATTCCAGCCTCGGGTGACTGTGTGGAGTTTGCATATTCTCCCCGTGTCTGCCTGGGTTTCCTCCCACAGTCCAAAGAAGTGCAGGTTAGGGTGGATTGGCCATGGGAAATTGTCCCATAGTGCTCAGGGAGGTGCAGGTTAGTGTGGATTGGCCATGCTAAATTGTCCCATAGTGCTCTGGGATGTGCAGGTTAGGGTGGATTGGCCATGCTAAATTGTCCCATAGTGCCCAGGGATGTGCAGGTTAGGGTGGATTGGCCATGCTAAATTGTCCCATAGTGCCCAGAGGTGTGCAGGTTAGGGTGGATTGGCCATGCTAAATTGTCCCATAGTGTCCAGGGATGTGCAGGTTAGGGTGGATTGGCCATGCTAAATTGTCCCATAGTGCCCAGGGATGTGTAGGTTAGGGAGGATTGGCCATGCTAAATTGTCCCATAGTGCCCAGGGATGTGTAGGTTAGGGAGGATTGGCCATGCTAAATTGTCCCATAGTGCCCAGGGATGTGCAGGTTAGGGTGGATTGGCCATGCTAAATTGTCCCATAGTGCCCAGGGATGTGCAGGTTAGGGTGGATTGGACATGCTAAATTGTCCCAGAGTGCCCAGGGATGTGTAGGTTAGGGAGGATTGGCCATGCTAAATTGTCCCATAGTGTCCTGGGATGTGCAGGTTAGGGTGGATTGGCCATGCTAAATTGTCCCATAGTGCCCAGGGATGTGTAGGTTAGGGAGGATTGGCCATGCTAAATTGTCCCATAGTGCCCAGGGATGTGCAGGTTAGGGTGGATTGGCCATGCTAAATTGTCCCATAGTGCCCAGGGATGTGTAGGTTAGGGAGGATTGGCCATGCTAAATTGTCCCATAGTGCCCAGGGATGTGCAGGTTAGGGTGGATTGGCCATGGGAAATTGTCCCATAGTGTCCAGGGATGTGTAGGTTAGGGAGGATTGGCCATGCTAAATTGTCCCATAGTGCCCAGGGATGTGTAGGTTAGGGAGGATTGGCCATGCTAAATTGTCCCATAGTGCCCAGGGATGTGCAGGTTAGGGTGGATTGGCCATGCTAAATTGTCCCATAGTGCCCAGGGATGTGTAGGTTAGGGAGGATTGGCCATGCTAAATTGTCCCATAGTGCCCAGGGATGTGCTGGTTAGGGTGGATTGGTCATGGGGAATTGTCCCATAGTGCCCAGGGATGTGCAGGTTTGGGCGGATTGGCCATGGGGAATTGTCCCATAGTGCCCAGGGAGGTGCAGGTTAGGGTGGATTTGTCATGGGGAATTGTCCCATAGTGCCCAGGGAGGTGCAGGTTAGGGTGGATTGGTCATGGGGAATTGTCCCATAGTGCCCAGGGAGGTGCAGGTTAGGTGTATTAGGGGTAAACATAAGGTCAGAGGAATGGGTCTCCTGAGAAGGGCAGTGTGGACGTGTTGAGTCGAAGGGTCTGTGTCCACACTGTAGGAATCCTATGAAGAAAACACTACATTTTGCGTTCTGATCTATTTCCCTGAAGTACTTTGGTGAGGTAGGATTTAGTGCACAAAACAATACCGTTCACTGTCTCTCGGTACAATGTGTCAATAAGAAAAGACATTTGGATAAGGACATGAACAGGAAAGGGTTGGAGGGAGGTGGGTCAGGAGCAGGCAGCTGGGGCTAGTTTCGTTTGGGACCATAGACTGGTTGGACCAAAGTGTCTGTTTCCGTGCTGGAGGACTCTGACCCTAAATCAAATCAAATATCAAATTCCTTTTTGAAAACAGTTTGGTCTCAGTTGCTTTCTTTGGCAGGGGTTCCCATGGACTCCCACTCTCTGGGTGAAATTGTTTCTCCTCATCTCAGTCCCACCCTGTACTCTTAGACTTTAACCCCCCCACCCCGGTTCTGGACACCCCTAGGCAAAAGGGAACAGCCTCCCTCTGTCTAACCCGGTTAGAATGTTCGAGATTTCCCCCCTCATTCTTATCCACGGACTCCCCAATCCCATTGGATATAGCCTTAACTGGTTAAACCTCTTCTCATACATCAGTCCTGACATCTCAAGAATCAGTCCGCCAGAGAAATTTGACAAGACCGAAGGTTGCGAGTGGTGCTACAGAAATGCAGGTCAATCTCCCTTCCTCTCTTTCTCCCTCTCCCTCTCCCTCCCTCCCTCTCTCTGTCTCTCTCTCTCTCTCCTGGACCACATCACCCCTCACACACACACACACACACACACACGATGCTGCTGCCAAAAACAACTCGTTTTGTCGCTGGTGTGGGATCTTGCTGTGCGCCCCAGTCCTCTTTTCTTTACAGCAATAATGGGCGAACAGCTTTAAGCGACCGAGCATGGTCTTCAGGGAAGGGGCAGTGAAGACACTGGGCAGTGTAGGCCTCAGGCCTCAGAGTACCAATTTCCTCAGCCCTGTCTTGGTCCAGAAATGCCTCCATGTTGAATTAAATGCCATGAGGTGCCTCAACTTGAATGTTACTCGCAGGCAGTGAGGTAACGAGCCTCTCCATGCCAACGATTAGCTCTTGGAGACACGGTTTTAAGATGAAGAATTCTCCCTTTTGAAATGGACAATTGAGTTGAGCTGATTTATCTTCTCTCTCAGGAGGTCAGGAGTCTACAAAACGCTCTTCCCCAGAGACTAGGTCGGTGAAAATATTCCAGGTGGCCTTAGGACCCCATGGTTACGGTGAGGGAGGTGTGTGGGTAGAGGGAGCGAGAAGACAGGGAAATGCAGCGAACACCACATCAGATGATAGAGCAGGGTGAAAGGTCCAAACACCCTCCTTCTCTGGCCCTTGTGTCCCTCTAACACTGAGAACTTTCCTTTTTAAATTCGGGGGCCTGTAATCGGGGACGGAGTGGGCTGGGAGAACGAACACTCTGAAGCCTGAGGCCTACTCCCATCACTCCCTCCTGGAGGACTGTGTTCAGTCATTGATGGGCTGGGGCAGCCACAAGGTCAGGGAGAATTCATCCCTTTCTTCTGAGAGCTTGTAATCTGTTTTATACATTAAAAAGAAAAAAAGGCTATTTGCGAGGGGTGTACTTAAAGGCGGATGAGAAACTGGTGTCCCAGCCCTAGGGCCGTCCTGCAATCATTGAGCACCAACGATAATTAGGGAGAGCGATTTAAGTGGCATTGCCAAATTATGAGGCCCAATACAGTCGATGGGCTTTCATTAATGGGATAAATATAACTGTATTGTGCGTCTTTCTGACCCTGGGTCACGCAGCCTGTGACGCACTCTGACTGTGAACAAACACCTCAATCTCTTGTCCAGATTTGGCCGTGGATTTACCACCATAAGGAGCCTGACTGTAGGCCGGAATCATTAAAATCTGACAGAATCACACCACCGCATCCGACTCCCTCAAACTCTCGGTATCCTGGACACATCAGGAGCTGAGGGACTCCATCAGGAAGTGGCCCCCGCTGTATCTGCATTATCCAGTTCACCTCCAGGGAGCTCATCAGCTGTGGAAGTCCTCACCCAGCTTGTTGTTATCTACAGCCGGCACAATCCCAGCTCACTCCGGCCTGCCCAGCAGAATTCTGCTCCTCCGTCACTCATAGAATCCATGGACTCCCTACAGTGTGGAAACAGGCCCTTCGGCCCAATAAGTCCACACTGATCCTCCGAAGGGTAATCCACCCAGACCCATTCCCCAATTACTCTACATTTACCCCTGACTAATCCACCCTAACCTGCACATCCCTGGACACTATGGGACAATTTCCCATGGCCAATCCACCCTAACCTGCACACCCCTGGGCACTATGGGACAATGTAGCATGGCCAATCCACCCTAACCTGCACATCCCTGGGCACTATGGGACAATTTAGCATGGCCAATCCACCCTAACCTGCACATCCCTGGGCACTATGGGACAATTTAGCATGGCCAATCCACCCTAACCTGCACATCCCTGGGCACTATGAGACAATTTAGCAGGGCCAATCCACCCTAACCTGCACATCCCTGGGCACTATGGGACAATTTAGCATGGCCAATCCACCCTAACCTGCACATCCCTGGGCTCTATGGGACAATTTCCCATGGCCAATCCACCCTAACCTGCACATCCCTGGGCACTATGAGACAATTTAGCATGGCCAATCCACCCTAACCTGCACATCCCTGGGCTCTATGGGACAATTTCCCATGGCCAATCCAACCTAACCTGCACATCCCTGGACACTATGGGACAATTTAGCATGGCCAATCCACCCTAACCTGCACATCCCTGGGCACTATGGGACAATTTAGCATGGCCAATCCACCCTAACCTGCACATCCCTGGGCTCTATGGGACAATTTCCCATGGCCAATCCACCCTAACCTGCACATCCCTGGACACTATGGGACAATTTAGCATGGCCAATCCACCCTAACCTGCACATCCCTGGGCTCTATGGGACAATTTCCCATGGCCAATCCACCCTAACCTGCACATCCCTGGACACTATGGGACAATTTAGCATGGCCGATCCACCCAAGCCTGCACATCCCTGGGCACTATGGGACAATTTAGCATGGCCAATCCACCCTAACCTACACATCCCTGGGCTCTATGGGACAATTTCCCCTGGCTAATCCACCCTAACCTGCACATCCCTGGGCACTATGGGACAATTTAGCATGGCCAATCCACCCGAACCAGCACATCCCTGGGCACTATGGGACAATTTCCCATGGCCAATCCACCCGAACCAGCACATCCCTGGGCACTATGGGACAATTCCCCATGGCCAATCCACCCTAACCTGCACATCCCTGGACACTATGGGACAATTTCCCATGGCCAATCCACCCGAACCAGCACATCCCTGGGCACTATGGGACAACTTAGCATGGCCAATCCACCCTAACCTGCACATCCCTGGACACTATGGGACAATTTAGCATGGCCAATCCACCCTAACCTACACATCCCTGGGTACTATGGGACAATTTAGCATGGCCAATCCACCCTAACCTGTACATCCCTGGACACTATGGGACAATTTAGCATGGCCAATCCACCCTAACCTGTATATCCCTGGGCACTATGGGACAATTTAGCATGGCCAATCCACCCTAACCTGTACATCCCTGGGCACTATGGGACAATTTAGCATGGCCAATTCCTCCCTAACCTGCACCTCTTTCGAATATGGGAGGAAACTGGAGCACTCGGAGGAAACCTACACAGACACGGGGAGAATGTGCAAACTCCACACAGACAGTCGGCCGAGGGTGGAATTGAACCTGGGACCCCGATGCTGGGAGGTAGCAGTGCCAACCATTGAGCCACCGTGCCACCCTGCCTGGTAATTTTAGCTTCTTGACTCCGAAATCGGACTCACTTCAGGCCTCCATCATGCCCATCACCCCTCTCATGCACTGGTCTACAATGTCCACTGGGCTGTCACTAAACTTACTGACAATCCCTCCTGAGTCATCCCTCCCTATCTCTGTAACCCCCTCCAGCCCCTACACCCCCTCCCTATCTCTGTAACCCCCTCCAGCCCCTACACCCCCTCCCTATCTCTGTAACCCCCTCCAGCCCCTACACCCCCTCCCTATCTCTGTAACCCCCTCCAGCCCCTACACCCCCTCCCTATCTCTGTAACACCCTCCAGCCCCTACACCACCTCCCTATCTCTGTAACCACCTCCAGCCATACACCACCTCCCTATCTCTGTAACCCCCTCCAGCCCCTACACCCCCTCCCTATCTCTGTAACCCCCTCCAGCCCCTACACCCCCTCCCTATCTCTGTAACACCCTCCAGCCCCTACAACACCTCCCTATCTCTGTAACCACCTCCAGCCATACACCACCTCCCTATCTCTCTAACCCCCTCCAGCCCCTACTTCCCCTCCCTATCTCTGTAACCCCCTCCAGCCCCTACACCCCCTCCCTATCTCTGTAACCCCCTCCTGCCCCTATACCCCCTCCATATCTCTGTAACCCCCTCCAGCCCCTACACCCCTCCCTATCTCTGTAACCCTCTCCAGCCCCTACACCCCCTCCCTATCTCTGTAACCCCCTCCAGCCCCTACACCTCTCCCTATTTCTGTAACCCCCTCCAGCCCCTACACCCCCTCCCTATCTCTGTAACCCCCTCCAGCCCCTAAACCTCCTCCCTATCTCTGTAACCCCCTCCAGCCCCTACACTCCCTCCCTATCTCTGTAAGCCCCTCCAGCCCCTACACTCCCTCCCTATCTCTGTAACCCCCTCCAGCCCCTACACACCCTCCCTACCTCTGTAACCACCTCTTGCCCCTACACACCCTCCCTACCTCTGTAACCCCCTCCTGCCCCTACACCCCCTCCCTATTTCTGTAACCCCCTCCAGCCCCTACACCCCCTCCCTATCTCTGTAACCCCCTCCAGCCCCTACACTCCCTCCCTATCTCTGTAACCCCCTCAAGCCCTTACACACCCTCCCTACCTCTGTAACCCCCTCCAGCCCCTACATACCCTCCCTACCTCTGTAACCCCCTCCAGCCCCTACACACCCTCCCTACCTCTGTAAACCCCTCCAGCCCCTACACACCCTCCCTACCTCTGTAACCCCCTCCAGCCCCTACACCCCCTCCCTACCTCTGTAACCCCCTCCAACCCCTACACCCCCTCCCTACCTCTGTAACCCCCTCCAGCCCCTAAACACCCTCCCTATCTCTGTAACCCCCTCCAGCCCCTACACCCCCTCCCTATCTCTGTAACCCCCTCCAGCCCCTACACCCCCTCCCTATCTCTGTAACCCCCTCCAACCCCTACACCCCTCCCTATCTCTGTAACCCCCTCCATCCCCTACACCCTCTCCCTATCTCTGTAACCCCCTCCATCCCCTACACCCTCTCCCTATCTTTGTAACCCCCTCCAGCCCCTACACCCCTCCCTATCTCTGTAACCCCCTCCAGCCCCTACACCCCCTCCCTATCTCTGTAACCCCCTCCAGCCCCTATCCTCCCTCCCTACCTCTGTAACCCCCTCAAGCCCCTACACCCCTCCCTACCTCTGTAACCCCCTCCAGCCCCTACACCCCTCCCTATCTCTGTAGCCCCCTCCAGCCCCTACACCCCCTCCCTATCTCTGTAACCCCCTCCAGCCCCTACACCCCCTCCCTATCTCTGTAACCCCTTCCAGCCCCTACACCGTCTCCCTATCTCTGTAACCCCCTCCAGCCCCTACACCCCCTCCCTATCTCTGTAACCCCCTCCAGCCCCTACACCCCCTCCCTATCTCTGTAACCCCCTCCAGCCCCTACACCGTCTCCCTATCTCTGTAACCCCCTCCAGCCCCTACACCCCCTCCCTATCTCTGTAACCCCCTCCAGCCCCTACACCCCTTCCCTACCTCTGTAACCCCCTCCAGCGCCTACACCCCCTCCCTATCTCTGTAACCCCCTCCAGCCCCTACACCCCCTCCCTATCTCTGTAACCCCCTCCAGCCCCTACACCCCTTCCCTACCTCTGTAACCCCCTCCAGCGCCTACACCCCCTCCCTATCTCTGTAACCCCCTCCAGCCCCTACACCCCCTCCCTATCTCTGTAACCCCCTCCTGCCCCTATACCCCCTCCCTATCTCTGTAACCCCCTCCAGCACCTACACCCTCTCCCTACCTCTGTAACCCCCTCCAGCCCCTACACCCCCTCCCTATCTCTGTAACCCCCTCCAGCCCCTACACCCCCTCCCTACCTCTGTAACCCCCTCCAGCCCCTACACCCCCTCCCTATCTCTGTAACCCCCTCCAGCCCCTACACCCCCTCCCTATCTCTGTAACCCCCTCCTGCCCCTATACCCCCTCCCTATCTCTGTAACCCCCTCCAGCACCTACACCCTCTCCCTATCTCTGTAACCCCCTCCAGCCCCTACACCCCCTCCCTACCTCTGTAACCCCCTCCAGCCCCTACACCCCCTCCCTATCTCTGTAACCCCCTCCAGCCCCTACACCCCCTCCCTACCTCTGTAACCCCCTCCAGCCCCTACACCCCCTCCCTATCTCTGTAACCCCCTCCAGCCCCTACACCCCCTCCCTACCTCTGTAACCCCCTCCAGCCCCTACACCCACCTCCCTATCTCTGTAACCCCCTCCAGCCCCTACACCCCCTCCCTATCTCTGTAACCCCCTCCAGCCCCTACACCCCCTCCCTATCTCTGTAACCCCCTCCAGCCCCTATACCCCCTCCCTACCTCTGTAACCCCCTCCAGCCCCTACACCCACCTCCCTATCTCTGTAACCCCCTCCAGCCCCTACACCCCCTCCCTATCTCTGTAACCTCCACCAGCCCCTACACCCCCTCCCTATCTCTGTAACCCCCTCCAGCCCCTACACCCACCTCCCTATCTCTGTAACCTCCTGTAACCCTGAGTTTGAAACACACACACACACGGGAGATGTTTTTCCCTCCTGGAACGTTCCGGGGAAAACATGTAATTGAGCTTCAAAGAGACGGCTGTGGGAAGAGGCAGATGGAGCCCAGTATTATCGTGGAGCCAGACACACGCTGGAATGGACCCAGCATTGAGATGAAGCCCTTTATTTCAGGGTGTGCACTCTTCCCCGAGACAGGGAGCACAGCAACATGTGACTGCTCCCAACACTCGCCAAGCCCAGGGCTCGCTCGCTCTCTCTCTCATTTTCCATCTCGGTAATTGGTAATAATTATTATTGACAGTGGCACATCAGATATATAACCGTGGGGACTCAGACTGAGCAGATGGTGCCTGGATTCCTACAGCAACAACCATGTGAGTTATCCACGGCTTGTTACCCTTCTCTCTGTCTCTCTCTGTCTCTGTCTCTCTCTCTCTCTGTCTCTGTCTCTGTCTCTCTGTCTCTCTTTCTCTCTCTCTCTCTCTGTCTCTGTCTCTCTCTCTCTGTCTCTTTTTCTCTCTCTCCCTCGCTCTCTCTGTCTCTCTCTCACTCTCTCTCTCTCTCCCTCACTTTTTCTCTGACTCTCTCTCTCTCTCCCGCACTCTCTCTGTCTCTCTCACCTCTCTCTCTCTCTCCCTCTCCCTCGCTCTCTCTCTCTGACTCTTTCTCTCTCTCTGTCTCTCCCTCTATCTCTCTGTCTCCCCTGCACCATCTCCCTGCCTGTATTCCAGATGAAGGGCTTTTGCCCGAAACGTCGACTCTCCTGCTCCTCGGATGCTGCCTGACCTGCTGTGCTTTTCCAGCACGTCTCTAATCTTGATTCTGATCTCCAGCATCGGCAGTACCCACTTCTGTCTGGCGGTAGTGTACTTACTTCTGAGCTAGGGGATCAGGGGATCAGGTCCCACCTGGTCCAGAGGAGCGACATACTGTCGCTGCGCAGAATGTCACTGGGATAGGATCTGAGCTACAGGGAGAGGCTGAATGGACTGGGGCTGTTTTCCCTGGAGCGTCGGAGGCTGAGGGGTGACCTTATAGAGGTTTACAAAATTATGAGGGGCATGGATAGGATAAATAGGCAAAGTCTTTTCCCTGGGGTGGGGGAGTCCAGAACTAGAGGGGCATAGGTTTAGGGTGAGTAGGGAAAGATATAAAAGAGACCTAAGGGGCAACTTTTTCACCCAGAGGGTGGTGCGTGTATGGAATGAGCTGCCAGAGGATGTGGTGGAGGCTGGTACAATTACAGTATTTAAAAGGCACCTGGATGGGTATATGAATAGGAAGGGTTTGGAGGGATATGGGCCGGGTGCTGGCAGGTGGGACTAGATTGGGTTGGGATATCTGGTCAGCATGGACGGGTTGGGCCGAAGGGTCTGTTTCCGTGCTGTGACTTTTTCAGAGAACGCTGGGGCTTTAGTTGGTGGGGAGCAGGGTCAGGGGGGACATTGGATGGGGGCTTTTGGAATCCCTGGGGTGTTGAGGGTGTTCCCAATCGAGAAAGGCCCTGTCTCTGTGGAGGTGGGGTAACAGGAGGGTCACTCACCTGAGAGACAAGGGTTTGGAGAGAGAGGGACCACAGGAGGGGATGGGAAAGGGGGGAGAGTGATCTGGGAGTGAAAGGGAGTGGGGAGAGGGGAATGTGGGAAGGGGTAAACTTTACAGGGGCGTGGAGGAGAAACCCCAAGGGGCTGGGTGGAGATAGATCTCTCAGAGAGCTAGTCCAGAGCCGATGGGAGGATTGGCCTTGGTGTGCGCTGGGTAGGGAATGCTGGATCCCACATGGTGAGAAGGTGAGAGGGATTTCTCGGACACAGCTTCAGTCTCCTGTTTGACCCACTGTGGGTCGGTGCAGTTCTCTGTCTCTCTCGCTCCCTCTCTCTCTCTCTCTGTCTCTCTGTCTCTCTCTGTCTCTCTCTCTGTCTCTCTGTCTCTCTCTCTCTCAATCTCTCCGTCTCTCTCTGTCTCTCTCTCTGTCTCTCTGTCTCTCTCTCTCTATCTCTCCGTCTCTCTCTGTCTCTCTCTGTCTCTCCGTCTCTCTCTCTCTCTCCCTCTCTGTCTCTCTCTCTGTCTCCCTCTCTGTCTCTCTCTCTCTCTGTCTCTCTCTCTGTCTCTCCGTCTCTCTCTGTCTCTCTCTCTGTCTCCCTCTCTCTCTCTCATTCTCCCTCTCCTTCTGTCTCTCTCTCTCTCTCTCTCTGAGTCTCTCTCTCTGTCTCTCTCTCTGTCTCCCTCTCTCTGTCTCATTCTCCCTCTCCTTCTGTCTCTCTCTCCCTCTCCTTCTGTCTCTCTCTCTACCTCTCTCTCTGTCTCATTCTCCCTCTCTCTCTGTCTCATTCTCCCTCTCCTTCTGGCTCTCTCTGTCTCTCTCTCTCTCTCTTCCTCTCTGTCTCATTCTCCCTCTCCCTCTGTGTGTGTCCCTCTCTGTCTCATTCTCCCACTCCCTCTGTCTCTCTCTGTCTCTCTCTCTCTCTGTCTCATTCTCCCACTCCCTCTGTCTCTCTCTCTCTCTCTGTCTCATTCTCCCACTCCCTCTGTCTCTCTCTCTCTCTGTCTCATTCTCCCTCTCCTTCTGTCTCTCTCTCTCCCTCTCTCTCTGTCTCATTCTCCCTCTCTCTCTGTCTCATTCTCCCTCTCCTTCTGGCTCTCTCTGTCTCTCTCTCTCTCTCTTCCTCTCTGTCTCATTCTCCCTCTCCCTCTGTGTGTGTCTCTCTCTGTCTCATTCTCCCACTCCCTCTGTCTCTCTCTGTCTCTATTTCTCACAGTCTCCTGTGCTCACTTTCTCTCTCTCTCTGTCACTGATCTCTCTCTCTCTGTCACTGATCTCCCTCTCGCTCTGTCACTGATCTCTCTCTCTCTCTCTGTCACTGATTAGATTAGATTACATTACAGTGTGGAAACAGGCCCTTCGGCCCAACAAGTCCACACCGACCCGCCGAAGCGCAACCCACCCATACCCCTACATTTACCCCTTACCTAACACTACGGGCAATTTAGTATGGCCAATTCACCTGACCCTGCACATCTTTGGACTGTGGGAGGAAACCGGAGCACCCGGAGGAAACCCACGCAGACACAGGGAGAACGTGCAAACTCCACACAGTCTCTCTCTCTGTCACTGATCTCTCTCTCTCTGTCACTGATCTCTCTCTCTGTGTGTCACTGATCTCTCTCTCTCTCTCACTGATCTCTCTCTCTCTCTCACTGATCTCTCTCTCTCTGTCACTGATCTCTCTCTCTGTGTCACTGATCTCTCTCTCTCTGTCACTGATCTCTCTCTCTGTGTCACTGATCTCTCTCTCTCTCTCACACTGATCTCTCTCTCTCTGTCACTGATCTCTCTCTGTGTCACTGATCTCTCTCTCTGTGTCACTGATCTCTCTCTCTCTGTCACTGATCTCTCTCTCTGTCACAGATCTCTCTATCTCTCTCTGTCATTGATCTCTCTCTCTCTGTGTCACTGATCTCTCTCTCTCTCTGTCACTGATCTCTCTCTCTCTCACTGATCTCTCTCTCTCTTACTGATCTCTCTCTCTCTCTGTCACTGATCTCTCTCTGTGTCACTGATCTCTCTCTGTGTCACTGATCTCTCTCTCTCTGTCACTGATCTCTCTCTCTGTCACTGATCTCTCTCTCTCTCACTGATTTCTCTCTCTCACTCTCTGACACTGATCTCTCTCTCTGTCACTGATCTCTCTCTCTCTGTGTCACTGATCTCTCTCTCTCTGTCACTGATCTCTCTCTCTGTCACTGATCTCTCTCTCTCTCACTGATTTCTCTCTCTCACTCTCTGACACTGATCTCTCTCTCTGTCACTGATCTCTCTCTCTCTGTGTCACTGATCTCTCTCTCTGTCACTGATCTCTCTCTCTCTGTCACTGATCTCTCTCTCTGTGTCACTGATCTCTCTCTCTCTCTCTGTCACTGATCTCTCTCTCTCTCTCTCTCTGTCACTGAACTCTCTCTCTCTGTCACTGATCTCTCTCTCTCTCTGTCACTGATCTCTCTCTCTCTGTCACTGATCTCTCTCTCTCTGTGTCACTGATCTCTCTCTCTCTGTCACTGATCTCTCTCTCTCTCTGTCACTGATCTCTCTCTCTCTCTGTCACTGATCTCTCTCTCTCTGTCACTGATCTCTCTCTCTCTCTGTCACTGATCTCTCTCTCTCTGTGTCACTGATCTCTCTCTCTCTGTCACTGATCTCTCTCTGTGTCACTGATCTCTCTCTCTCTGTCACTGATCTCTCTCTGTCACTGATCTCTCTCTCTCTGTCACTGATCTCTCTCTCTGTCACTGATCTCTCTCTCTCTCTCTGTCACTGATCTCTCTCTCTGTCACTGATCTCTCTCTCTCTGTGTCACTGATCTCTCTCTCTGTCACTGATCTCTCTCTCTCTGTGTCACTGATCTCTCTCTCTCTGTCACTGATCTCTCTCTCTCTCTCTGTCACTGATCTCTCTCTCTCTGTGTCACTGATCTCTCTCTCTCTGTCACTGATCTCTCTCTCTCTGTGTCACTGATCTCTCTCTCTGTCATTGATCTCACTCTCTCTCTGTCACTGATCTCTCTCTCTCTCTCTGTGTCACTGATCTCTCTCTCTATCACTGATCTCTCTCTCTCTCTCTGTCACTGATCTTTCTTTCTCTGTCACTGATCTCTCTCTCTGTCACTGATCTCTCTCTGTCACTGATCTTTCTCTCTCTGTCACTGATCTCTCTCTCTGTCACTGATCTCTCTCTCTCTGTGTCACTGATCTCTCTCTCTCTGTCACTGATCTCTCTCTCTCTCTGTCACTGATCTCTCTCTCTCTGTCACTGATCTCTCTCTCTCTCTGTCACTGATCTTTCTCTCTGTGTCACTGATCTCTCTCTCTCTGTCACTGATCTCTCTCTCTGTGTCACTGATCTCTCTCTCTGTCACTGATCTCTCTCTCTCTCTGTCACTGATCTCTCTCTCTCTGTCACTGATCTCTCTCTCTGTGTCACTGATCTCTCTCTCTGTCACTGATCTCTCTCTCTGTCATTGATCTCTCTCTCTCTCTCTGTCACTGATCTCTCTCTCTCTCTCTCTGTCACTGATCTCTCTCTCTCTGTCACTGATCTCTCTCTCTTTCTCTGTCACTGATCTCTCTCTCTCTGTCACTGATCTCTCTCTCTCTCTCTCTCTGTCACTGATCTCTCTCTCTCTGTCACTGATCTCTCTCTCTCTCTCTGTCACTGATCTCTCTCTCTCTCTGTCACTGATCTCTCTCTCTCTCCCTGTCACTGATCTCTCTCTCTCTCTGTCACTGATCTCTCTCTCTCTGTCACTGATCTCTCTCTCTCTGTCACTGATCTCTCTCTCTCTCTCTGTCACTGATCTCTCTCTCTGTCACTGATCTCTCTCTCTCTCTCTGTCACTGATCTCTCTCTCTGTCACTGATCTCTCTCTCTCTCTCTGTCACTGATCTCTCTCTCTCTGTCACTGATCTCTCTCTCTCTCTGTCACTGATCTCTCTCTCTCTGTCACTGATCTCTCTCTCTTTCTCTGTCACTGATCTCTCTCTCTCTGTCACTGATCTCTCTCTCTCTCTCTCTCTCTGTCACTGATCTCTCTCTCTCTCTCTGTCACTGATCTCTCTCTCTCTCTCTGTCACTGATCTCTCTCTCTGTCACTGATCTCTCTCTCTGTGTCACTGATCTCTCTCTCTCTGTCACTGATCTCTCTCTCTCTCCCTGTCACTGATCTCTCTCTCTCTCCCTGTCACTGATCTCTCTCTCTCTGTCACTGATCTCTCTCTCTCTGTCACTGATCTCTCTCTCTCTGTCACTGATCTCTCTCTCTCTCTCTCTGTCACTGATCTCTCTCTCTCTGTCACTGATCTCTCTCTCTGTCACTGATCTCTCTCTCTCTCTCTGTCACTGATCTCTCTCTCTCTGTCACTGATCTCTCTCTCTCTGTCACTGATCTCTCTCTCTCTGTCACTGATCTCTCTCTCTGTCACTGATCTCTCTCTCTCTCTGTCACTGATCTCTCTCTCTCTGTCACTGATCTCTCTCTCTCTGTCACTGATCTCTCTCTCTCTCTCTGTCACTGATCTCTCTCTCTGTCACTGATCTCTCTCTCTCTCTCTCTCTGTCACTGATCTCTCTCTCTCTGTCACTGATCTCTCTCTCTCTCTCTGTCACTGATCTCTCTCTCTGTCACTGATCTCTCTCTCTCTCTCTCTCTGTCACTGATCTCTCTCTCTCTCTGTCACTGATCTCTCTCTCTGTCACTGATCTCTCTCTCTCTCTCTCTCTGTCACTGATCTCTCTCTCTCTGTCACTGATCTCTCTCTCTCTCTCTGTCACTGATCTCTCTCTCTCTGTCACTGATCTCTCTCTCTCTCTCTGTCACTGATCTCTCTCTCTCTGTCACTGATCTCTCTCTCTCTCTCTCTCTGTCACTGATCTCTCTCTCTGTCACTGATCTCTCTCTCTGTCACTGATCTCTCTCTCTCTCCCTGTCACTGATCTCTCTCTCTCTCTCTCTGTCACTGATCTCTCTTTTGCTCGGTCTGTGATCTGTTAAGGGTGGCACGGTTGCTCAGTGGTTAGCACTGCTGCCTCACGGCACCAGGGACCCTGGTTCGATTCCAGCCTTCGGGCGACTGTCTGTGTGGAGTTTGCCCATTCTCCCCGTGTCTGCGTGGGTTTGATCCCACGGTCCAAAGATGTGCCGGTCAGGTGAATTGGCCGTGGGAAATTGCCCGTAGTGTTAGGTGAAGGGGTAAATGTAAGGGAATAGGTCTGGGTGGGTTGTGCCTCGGAGGGTGTGGACTTGTTGGGCCGAAGGGCCTGTTTCCACACTGTAGGGAATCTAGAACTGATCTCGGTCTCTCTCTCTCTCACTCACTCACTTTCTCTCTCTCTCTCTCACACACACACACTTTCTCTCACTCTTTCTCCCTCTCACACTGTCTCTCTATCTCTCTCTCTCTCTCCCTCTCTCTAACTCACACTCTCTCTCGGCCTCTTTCTCTGTCCCTCTCTATCACTCACTCTTTCTCTCTCTCCCTCTCACCCTCTCTCCCTCTTTCTTTTTCTCTCTCTCTCCCTTCCTCTCTCTCTCTCTCTCCATCTCCCATTCACTGAGTAACCCTTCTCCCCCTCAGTTGGGAATGTGACCTGTTTTGCTTGAAGTGCATTTGGGATAAATTTCCAGAGTTTAGGACTATCTGAGGTGGCCGGTATTTCTGCGTGGTAATTATTTCTTGGGGGTTTGGGGGTAGGGGGGTGGTTTTAATGGACAGCAGGCAGAGAGGTTGACAGGGTCTGTCAGCAAACACGTCAAGCTCAGGCTTCGGGCCTAGTTTAACCGAGGCCTAGCTGGGACCCCTGAAAATTAGCCTGAGCGTTCGCTTGAGGGTAAGAGGGGCATCATGCAGCACCTTCGGCCCCTCTGGAAAGGGCTGTGGGTCATCACTGGTGATAGACTCTCTCTCTGATCACCTAGGCCTTTCTCTTTTCAGAATTAACAAGGCCGAACAAAATTGACTTCCTGAGGATTTCCAATCATGAAGCTGACACTGATCGCCCTAGCTGTGTCTGTCGCCCTGTTAGCTACTCTTACTGGTAAGCAGAGTTATAGAGAGATATAGCACGGAAACAGGCCCTTCGGCCCAACATCTCCATGCCAACCAGACAACAGGAATGAGGGGAGAGAGGGAGAGAGAGAGGGTGTGATACAAGAATGGGGCAGAGAGAGAGAGAGCGATACAGGAATGAGGGGAGAGAGAGAGGGTGTGATACAGGAATGGGGGAGAGAGAGAGAGCGATACAGGAATGAGGGGAGAGAGAGGGTGTGATACAGGAATGGGGGGGAGAGAGAGAGAGAGATACAGGAATGAGGGGAGACAGAGAGCGATACAGGAATGAGGGCAGAGAGAGAGCGATACAAAAATGAAGGGAGAGAGAGAGCGCGATACAGGAATGAGGGGAGAGAGAGAGAGAGTGATACAGGGATGAGGGGAGAGAGACAGAGAGCGATACAGGAATGAGGGGACAGAGAGAGTGAAGCAGGGATGACGGGAGAGAGAGAGCGATGCAGGAATGAGGGGAGAGATAGAGAGAGTGATACAGGAATGTGGGGAGAGAGAGAGCACAATACAGGAATGAGGGGAGAGAGAGCGTGAGACAGGAATGAGGGCAGAGAGAGAGAGCGATACAGGAATGAGGGGAGAGAGAGAGAGAGTGATACAGGGATGAGGGGAGAGAGACAGAGAGCGATACAGGAATGAGGGGACAGAGAGAGTGAAGCAGGGATGACGGGAGAGAGAGAGCGATGCAGGAATGAGGGGAGAGAGAGAGAGAGTGATACAGGAATGTGGGGAGAGAGAGAGCACAATACAGGAATGAGGGGAGAGAGAGCGCGAGACAGGAATGAGGGCAGAGAGAGAGAGCGATACAGGAATGAGGGGAGAGAGAGAGAGATACAGGAATGAGGTGAGAGAGAGCGATAGAGGAATGAGGGAAGAGAGCGCGATACAGGAATGAGGAGAGAGAGAGAGAGCGATACAGGAATGAGGAGAGAGAGAGAGAGTGATACAGGTATGAGGGGACAGAGAGAGAGCGATACAGGAATGTGGGGAGAGAGAGTGAGACAGAGAGTGATACAGGAATGAAGGGACAGAGAGAGAGAGCGATGCAAGAATGTGAGAAGAGAGAGCGATACAGGAATTTGGGGAGAGAGAGCAATACAGGAATGAGGGGAGAGAGAGAGCAACACAGGAATGAGGAGAGAGAGAGTGAAACAGGAATGAAGCGAGAGAGAGGGAGAGAGAGAACGATACAGGAATGAGGAGAGAGAGAGTGATACATGAATGAGGGGAGAGAGAGTGAGTGATACAGGAATGAGGGGAGAGAGAGAGAGATACAGGAATGAGGGGAGAGAGAGACAGAGCGATGCAGGAAAGAGGGGAGAGAGAGAGAGAGATACAGGAATGAGGGGCGAGAGAGACAGAGCGATGCAGGAAAGAGGGGAGAGAGAGAGAGATACAGGAATGAGGGGAGAGAGAGACAGAGCGATGCAGGAAAGAGGGGAGAGAGAGAGAGAGATACAGGAATGAGGGGCGAGAGAGACAGAGCGATGCAGGAAAGAGGGGAGAGAGAGAGTGATACAGGAATGAGGGGAGAGAGAGAGCGATACAGGAATGAGGGGAGAGAGAGAGCGATACAGGGATGAGGGGAGAGAGAGCGCGATACACGGATGAGGGGAGAGAGGGAGAGAGAGTGATACAGGAATGAGGGGAGTGAGAGAGAGCAATACAGGAATGAGGGGAGAGAGAGAGAGTGATACAGGAATGAGGGGAGAAAAAGAGAGAGATACAGGAATGAGGGGAGAGAGAGAGAGAGAGAGAGAGCGATACAGGAATGAGGGGAGAGAGAGAGCGATACAGGAATGAGGGGCGGGAGAGAGAGAGAGCGATACAGGAATGTGGGGAGAGAGAGAGAGCGATACAGGAATGTGGGGAGAGAGAGAGTGATACAGGAATGAGGGGAGAGAGAGAGAGAGAGCGATACAGGAATGAGGGGAGAGAGAGAGAGAGTGATACAGGAATGAGGGGAGAGAGAGAGCGATACAGGAATGAGGGGAGACAGAGAGAGAGATACAGGAATGAGGGGAGAGAGAGAGAGCGATACAAGAATGAGGGGAGAGAGAGAGAGAGTGATACAGGAATGTGGGGAGAGAGAGACAGAGCGATGCAGGAAAGAGGGGAGAGAGAGAGAGTGATACAGGAATGAGGGGAGAGAGAGAGCGATACAGGAATGAGGGGAGAGAGAGAGCGATACAGGGATGAGGGGAGAGAGAGCGCGATACACGGATGAGGGGAGAGAGGGAGAGAGAGTGATACAGGAATGAGGGGAGTGAGAGAGAGCAATACAGGAATGAGGGGAGAGAGAGAGAGTGATACAGGAATGAGGGGAGAAAAAGAGAGAGATACAGGAATGAGGGGAGAGAGAGAGAGAGAGAGAGAGCGATACAGGAATGAGGGGAGAGAGAGAGCGATACAGGAATGAGGGGAGAGAGAGAGAGAGAGCGATACAGGAATGAGGGAAGAAAGAGAGCGATGCAGGAATGAGGGGCGGGAGAGAGAGAGAGCGATACAGGAATGTGGGGAGAGAGAGAGAGCGATACAGGAATGTGGGGAGAGAGAGAGTGATACAGGAATGAGGGGAGAGAGAGAGAGAGAGCGATACAGGAATGAGGGGAGAGAGAGAGAGAGTGATACAGGAATGAGGGGAGAGAGAGAGCGATACAGGAATGAGGGGAGACAGAGAGAGAGATACAGGAATGAGGGGAGAGAGAGAGAGCGATACAAGAATGAGGGGAGAGAGAGAGCGATACAGGAATGAGGGGAGAGAGAGAGCAATACAGTTATGAGGGGGGGGAGAGAGAGAGAGAGAGAGATACAGGAATGAGGGGAGAGAGAGTGAGAGCGATACAGGAATGTGGGGAGAGAGGGAGCGAGACAGGAATGAGGGGAGAGAGAGAGTGTTACAGGAATGAGGGGAGAGGGAGAGAGAGATACAGGAATGAGGGGAGAGAGAGAGAGAGCGATACAGGAATGAGGGGAGAGAGAGAGTGATACAGGAATGAGGGGAGAGAGAGAGTGATACAGGAATGAGGGGAGAGGGAGAGAGAGATACAGGAATGTGGGGACAGAGAGAGAGATACAGGAATGAGGGGAGAGAGAGAGAGAGATACAGGAATGAGGGGAGAGAGAGAGAGTGATACAGGAATGAGGGGAGAGAAAGTGCGATACAGGAACGTGGGGAGAGAGAGAGTGATACAGGAATGAGGGGAGAGAAAGAGAGAGAGCGATACTGGAATGAGGGGAGTGAGAGAGCGATACAGAAATGAGGGGAGAGAGGGAGAGATACAGGAATGAGGGGAGAGAGAGCGATACAGGAATGAGGGGAGAGAGAGAGAGCGATACAGGAATGAGGGGAGAGAGAGAGCGATACAGGAGTGTGGGGAGAGAGAGAGTGATACAGGAATCTGGGGAGAGAGAGCGATACAGGAATGAGGGGAGAGAGAGAGAGAGCGATACTGGAATGAGGGGAGAGAGAGAGCGATACAGAAATGAGGGGAGAGAGAGCGATACAGGAATGAGGGGAGAGAGAGAGAGCGATACAGGAATGAGGGGAGAGAGAGCGATACAGGAATGAGGGGAGAGAGAGAGAGCGATACAGGAATGAGGGGAGAGAGAGCGATACAGGAATGAGGGGAGAGAGAGAGAGCGATACAGGAATGAGGGGAGAGAGAGCGATACAGGAATGAGGGGAGAGAGAGAGAGCGATACAGGAATGAGGGGAGAGAGAGAGCGATACAGGAATGAGGGGAGAGAGAGAGCGATACAGGAGTGTGGGGAGAGAGAGAGCGATACAGGAATGTGGGGAGAGAGAGCGATACAGGAATGTGGGGAGAGAGAGCGATACAGGAATGAGGGGAGAGAGAGAGAGCGATACAGGAATGAGGGGAGAGAGAGCGATACAGCAATGAGGGGAGAGAGAGCGATACAGGAATGAGGGGAGAGAGAGCGATACAGGAATGAGGGGAGAGAGAGAGAGCGATACAGGAATGAGCGGAGAGAGAGAGAGATACAGGAATGTGGGGAGAGAGAGAGAGCGATACAGGAATGAGGGGAGAGAGAGAGATGGAGAGATACAGGGATCAGGGGGGAGAGAGAGAGCGAAACAGGAATGAGGAGAGAGAGAGAGTGATACAGGAATGAGGGGAGAGAGAAAGTGATACAGGAAGGAGGGGAGAGAGAGAGAGAGAGATACAAGAATAAGGGGAGAGAGAGAGAGCGATACAGGAATGAGGGGAGAGAGAGAGAGATACAGGAATAAGGGGAGAGAGAGAGAGCGATACAGGAATGAGGGGAGAGAGAGAGAGAGGAGAAAGTGAGGTCTGCAGACGCTGGAGATCAAAGTTGAAACTTTATTGCTGGAACAGCACAGCAGGTCAGGCAGCATCCAGGGAACAGGAGATTCGACGTTTCGGGCACAGGCCCTTCTTCAGGAATGAGCAGAGAGTGTTCAGCAGGAGAAGATAAAAGGTAGGGAGGAGGGACTTGGAGGAGGGGCGTTGGAAATGTGATAGGTGGAAAGAGGTCAAGGTGAGGGTGATAGGTCGGAGTAGGATGGAGGCGGAGAGGTCAAGAAGAAGATTGCAGGTCAGGAAGGCGGTGCCGGGCTGGAGGGATCCGGCTGAGACAAGGTGGGGGGAGGGGGGATGAAGAAACTGGTGAAGTCCAAGTTCATCCCCTGCGGTTGGAGGGTTCCCAGTCGGAAGATAAGACGCTCCTCCTCCGACCGTCGCGTTGTTGTGGTTTGGCGGTGGATGAGTCCAATGACCTGCATATCCTCGGTGGAGTGGGAGGGGGAGTTGAAATGCTGTGCTACAGGGTGATTGGGTTGGTTCGTCCGGGTGGCCCAGAGGTGCTCTCTGAATCGCTCCGCAAGTAGGCGGCCTGTCTCCCCAATATAGAGGAGGCCACACCGGCTGCAGCGGATGCAGTAGATGATGTGGGTGGAGGTGCAGGTGAATCTGTGGCGGATATGGAAGTTTCCCCTGGGGCCTTGGAGAGAAGTGAGGGGGGAGGTGTGGGCGCAAGTGTTGCACCTCCTGCGGTTGCAAGGGAAGGTGCCGGGAGTGGTGGTTGGGTCGGTGGGGGGTGTGGATCTGACAAGGGAGTCGCGGAGGGAGTGGTCTCTACGGAAAGCTGATAGGGGAGGGGAGGGAAATATATCCCTGGTGGTGGGGTCCATTTGGAGGTGGCGGAAGTGACGGCGGATGATGCGCTGTACATGGAGATTGGTGGGGTGGTAGGTGAGGACCAGTGGGGTTCTGTCCTGGTGGCGGTTGGAGGGGCGGGGCTCAAGGGCGGAGGAGCGGGAAGTGGAGGAGATGCGGTGGAGGGCACCGTCGACCACGTCGGGGGGGAAATTGCGGTCCTTGAAGAAGGAGGCCATCTGTGTTGTACGTATTTTGAACTGGTCCTCCTGGGAGCAGATGCGGCGGAGACGAAGGAATTGGGAGAATGGGATGGCGTTTTTACAGGGGGCAGGATGGGAGGAGGTGTAGTCCAGGTAGCTGTGGGAGTCGGTCAGTTTATAGTAGATGTCCGTGTTGATTCGGTCGCCTGAGATAGAAACAGAAAGGTCTAGGAAGGGGAGGGAGGAGTCTGAGACGGTCCAGGTGAATTTGAGGTCGGGGTGGAAGGTGTTGGTAAAGTGGATGAACTGTTCAACCTCCTCGTGGGAGCACGAGGTAGCGCCGATACAGTCATCAATGTAGCGGAGGAAAAGGTGGGGGGTGGGGCCAGTGTAGCTGTGGAAGATGGATTGTTCCACATATCCTACGAAGAGGCAGGTATAGCTGGAGAGAGAGAGCGATACAGAAATGAGGGAGGAGAGAGAGAGAGCGATACAGGAATGAGGGGAAAGAGAGAGCGATACAGAAATGAAGGGAAAGAGAGAGCGATACAGGAATGAAGGGAAGAGAGAGCGCGATACAGGAATGAGGGGAGAGAGAGAGAGCGATACAGGAATGAGGGGAAAGAGAGAGCGATACAGGAATGAAGGGAAGAGAGAGAGCGATACAGGAATGAGGGGAGAGAGAGAGATACAAGAATGAGGGGAGAGAGAGAGAGTGATACAGGGATGAGGGGAGAGAGAGACAGTGATACAGGAATAGGGAGAGAGAGAGCGATACAGGAATGAGGGGAGAGAGAGAGAGAGAGAGCGATACAGGAATGAGGGGAGACAGAGAGAGATACAAGAATGAGGGGAGAGAGAGAGAGAGATACAGGAATGAGGGGAGAGAGAGAGAGAGAGATACAAGAATGAGGGGAGAGAGAGAGAGCGATAAAGGAATGAGGGGAGAGAGAGAGAGTGATACATGAATGAGGGGAGAGAGAGAGAGAGAGAGTGATACAGGAATGAGGGGAGAGAGACAGCGATACAGGAATGAGGGAAGAGAGAGAGTGATACAGGAATGAGTGGAGGGATAGAGGGAGCGATACAGGAATGAGGGGAGAGAGAGAGAGCGATTCAGGAATGAGGGGAGAGAGAGAGAGATGGAGAGATACAGGAATGAGGGGAGAGAGGGAGATGGAGAGATACAGGAATGAGGAGAGAGAGAGAGAGAGAGTGATAGAGGAATGAGGGGAAAGAGAGAGCGATACAGGAAAGAAGGGAAGAGAGAGAGCGATACAGGAATGAGGGGAGAGAGAGAGAGCGATACAGGAATGAGGGGAAAGAGAGAGCGATACAGGAATGAGGGGAGAGAGAGAGAGAGCGATACAGGAATGAGGGGAGATTGAGAGATACAGGAATGAGGGCAGAGAGAGTGATACTGAAATGAGGGGTGAGAGAGAGACCGATACAGGAATGAGGGGAGAGAGAGAGAGATACAGGAATGAGGGGAGGGGGAGTGCGATACAGGAATGAGGAGAGAGAGGGAGCGATACAGGAATGAGGGGAGAGAGAGAGCGATACTGCGATGAGGGGAGGGGGAGAGGGAGTGATACAGGAATGACGGGAGAGAGAGAGCGATACTGGGATGAGTGGAGGGAGAGGAAGAGTGATACAGGAATGAGGGGAAAGAGAGAGAGCGATACAGGAATGAAGGGAGAGAGAGCGATACAGGAATGAGGGGAGAGAGAGAGCGATACAGGAATGAGGGGAGAGAGAGAGAAATACAGGAATGAGGGGAGAGAGACAGCGATACAGGGATGAGGGGAGAGAGAGAGCGATACAGGAATGAGGGGAGAGAGAGAGTGATACAGGAATGAGAGGAGAGAGAGCGATACAGGGATGAGGGGAGAGAGAGAGTGATACAGGAATGAGGGGAGAGAGAGTGATACAGGAATAGGGAGAGAGAGAGGGCGATACAGGAATGAGGGTAGAGAGAGAGAGAGCGATACAGGAATGAGGGTAGAGAGAGAGAGATACAAGAATGAGGGGAGAGAGAGAGAAATACAGGAATGTGGGGAGAGAGAGCGATACAGGAATAGGGAGAGAGAGAGGGCGATACAGGAATGAGGGTAGAGAGAGAGAGAGCGATACAGGAATGAGGGTAGAGAGAGAGAGATACAAGAATGAGGGGAGAGAGAGAAAGATACAGGAATGAGGGGAGAGAGAGAGAAAGATACAGGAATGAGGGGAGAGAGAGAGAGATACAAGAATGAGGGGAGAGAGAGAGAAAGATACAGGAATGAGGGGAGAGAGAGAGAAAGATACAGGAATGAGGGGAGAGAGAGAGAGATACAGGAATAAGGGGAGAGAGAGAGGTACAGGAATGAGGGGAGAGAGAAGGCGATACAGGAATGAGGGGAGAGAGAGAGAGAGAGATACAGGAATGTGGGGAGAGAGAGAGATACAGGAATGAGGGGAGAGAGAGAGAGAGATGCAGGAATGTGGGGAGTGAGAGAGCGATACAGGAATGTGGGGAGAGAGAGAGCGATACAGGAATGAGGGGAGAGAGAGAGAGAGATGCAGGAATGTGGGGAGAGAGAGAGCGATACAGGAATGAGGGGAGAGAGAGAGAGATACAGGAATGTGGGGAGTGAGAGAGAGCGATACAGGAATGAGGGGAGAGAGAGAGGGAGAGACACAGGAATGTGGGGAGAGAGAGAGAGCAATACAGGAATGAGGGGAGAGAATGAGAGATACAGAAACGAGGTGAGAGAGAGATACAAGAATGAGAGGAGAGAGAGAGGGAGAGGTACAGGAATGAGGGGAGAGAGAGAGAGAGATGCAGGAATGTGGGGAGAGAGAGAGCGATACAGGAATGAGGGGAGAGAGAGAGAGATACAGGAATGTGGGGAGTGAGAGAGAGCGATACAGGAATGAGGGGAGAGAGAGAGGGAGAGACACAGGAATGTGGGGAGAGAGAGAGAGCAATACAGGAATGAGGGGAGAGAATGAGAGATACAGAAACGAGGTGAGAGAGAGATACAAGAATGAGAGGAGAGAGAGAGGGAGAGGTACAGGAATGAGGGGAGAGAGAGAGCGATACAGGAATGAGGGGAGAGAGAGAGGGAGATACAGGAATGAGGGGAGGGGGAGAACGATACTGGAATGAAGGGAGAGAGAGGGAGAGAGATACAGGAACGAGGGGCGAGACAGAGAGCGCGATACAGGAATGAGGGGAGCGAGAGAGACAGAGAGAGAGCGAGACAGGAATGAGGGGAGAGAGAGACAGAGAGAGCGAGACCGGAATGAGGGGAGAGAGAGAGCGATACAGGAATGAGGGGAGAGAGAGAGAGAGATACAGGAATGAGGGGAGAGAGAGAGAGCAAGACAGGAATGAGGGGAGAGAGAGATACAGGGATGAGGGGAGACAGAGTGAGCGATACAGGAATGAGGGGAGAGAGAGCGATACAGGAATGAGGGGAGAGAGAGAGAGCGATACAGGAATGAGGAGAGAGAGAGAGTGATACAGGAATGAGTGGAGGGATAGAGGGAGTGATACAGGAATGAGGGGAGGGAGAGAGAGCGATACAGGAATGAGGAGAGAGAGAGAGAGGGAGATACAGGAATGAGGGGAGGGGGAGAACGATACTGGAATGAGGGGGGAGAGAGGGAGAGAGATACAGGAACGAGGGGCGAGACAGAGAGAGAGATACAGGAACGAGGGGCGAGACAGAGAGCGCGATACAGGAATGAGGGGAGTGAGAGAGACAGAGAGAGAGCGAGACAGGAATGAGGGGAGAGAGAGACAGAGAGAGCGAGACCGGAATGAGGGGAGAGAGAGAGCGATACAGGAATGAGGGGAGAGAGAGAGAGAGAGATACAGGAATGAGGGGAGAGAGAGCGAGACAGGAATGAGGGGAGAGAGAGAGTGATACACGAATGAGTGGAGGGATAGAGGGAGTGATACAGGAATGAGGGGAGGGAGAGAGAGCGATACAGGAATGAGGGGAGAGAGAGAGAGCGATTCAGGAATGAGGGGCGAGAGAGAGATGGAGAGATACAGGAATGAGGGGAGAGAGAGAGATGGAGTGATACAGGAATGAGGGGAGAGAGAGAGAGAGTGATACAGGAATGAGGGGAAAGAGAGAGCGATACAGAAATGAAGGGAAAGAGAGAGCGATACAGGAATGAAGGGAAGAGAGAGCGCGATACAGGAATGAGGGGAGAGAGAGAGAGCGATACAGGAATGAGGGGAAAGAGAGAGCGATACAGGAATGAAGGGAAGAGAGAGAGCGATACAGGAATGAGTGGAGAGAGAGAGTTATACAGGAATGAGGGGAGAGAGAGAGAGTGATACAGGAATGAGGGGAGAGAGAGAGAGTGATACAGGAATAGGGAGAGAGAGAGCGATACAGGAATGAGGGGAGAGAGAGAGAGAGAGAGCGATACAGGAATGAGGGGAGAGACAGAGAGAGATACAAGAATGAGGGGAGAGAGAGAGAGAGAGAGAGTGATACAGGAATGAGGGGAGAGAGACAGCGATACAGGAATGAGGGAAGAGAGAGTGATACAGGAATGAGTGGAGGGATAGAGGGAGCGATACAGGAATGAGGGGAGAGAGAGAGAGCGATTCAGGAATGAGGGGAGAGAGAGAGAGAGATGGAGAGAAACAGGAATGAGGGGAGAGAGGGAGATGGAGAGATACAGGAATGAGGAGAGAGAGAGAGAGAGAGTGATAGAGGAATGAGGGGAAAGAGAGAGCGATACAGGAAAGAAGGGAAGAGAGAGAGCGATACAGGAATGAGGGGAGAGAGAGAGAGCGATACAGGAATGAGGGGAAAGAGAGAGCGATACAGGAATGAAGGGAGGAGAGAGAGAGCGATACAGGAATGAGGGGAGAGAGAGAGAGCGATACAGGAATGAGGGGAGAGAGAGAGAGTGCTACAGGAATGAGAGAAGAGAGAGAGAGAGCGATACAGGAATGAGGGGAGAGAGAGAGAGATACAAGAATGAGGGGAGAGAGAGAGAGCGATACAGGAATGTGAGGAGAGAGAGAGAGTGATACAGGAATGAGGGGAGAGAGAGAGAGTGATACAGGAATGAGGGGAGAGAGAGAGAGTGATACAGGATTAGGGAGAGAGAGCGCGATACAGGAATGAGGGGAGAGAGAGAGAGCGATACAGGAATGAGGGGAGAGAGATACAGGAATGAGGGGAGAGAGAGAGAGAGATACAAGAATGAGGGGAGAGAGAGAGAGTGATACATGAATGAGGGGAGAGAGAGAGAGAGAGAGACAACGATACAGGAATGAGGGGAGAGAGACAGTGATTCAGGAATGAGGGAAGAGAGACAGTGATACAGGAATGAGGGGAGAGAGAGAGCGATTCAGGAATGAGGGGAGAGAGAGCGCGATTCAGGAATGAGGAGAGAGAGAGAGCGATTCAGGATTGCGGGGAGAGAGAGAGATACAGGAATGAGGGGACAGAGAGATACAGGAATGAGGGGAGAGAGAGAGAGCGATACAGGAATGAGGGAAGAGAGAGAGAGAGCAATACAGGAATGAGGGAAGAGAGAGTACAGGAATGAGGGGAGATAGAGAGAGAGAGAGTGATACTGGAATGAGGTGAGAGAGAGTGATACAGGAATGAGGGGAGAGAGAGAGTGAGAGAGTGATACAGGAATGAGGGAAGAGAGAGAGATACAGGAATGAGGGGGGAGAGAGAGAGATACATGAATGAGGGGAGAGAGAGAGAGAAATACAGGAATGAGGGGAGAGAGAGAGATTGATACAGGAATGAGGGGAGAGAGAGAGAGAGAGAGAGTGATACAGGAATGAGGGAAGAGAGAGAGATACAGGAATGAGGGGAGAGAGAGAGCGATTCAGGAATGAGGGGAGAGAGAAAGGGAGATACAGGAATGAAGGGAGAGAGAGAGAGAAATACAGGAATGAGGGGAGAGAGAGAGCTACAGAGGAATGAGGGGAGAGAGAGAGTGATACAGGAATGAGGGGAGATAGAGAGAGCGATACAGGAATGAGGGGAGAGAGAAAGGGAGATACAGGAATGAAGGGAGAGAGAGCGATACAGGAATGAGGGGAGAGAAAGAGAGATACAGAAACGAGGGGAGAGAGAGAGATACAAGAATGAGAGGAGAGAGAGAGAGAGGGAGAGGTATAGGAATTGAGGGGAGAGAGATCGATACAGGAATGAGGGGAGAGAGAGAGTGATACAGGAATGAGGGGAAAGAGAGAGCGATACAGGAATGAGGGGAGAGAGAGCACGATTCAGGAATGAGGAGAGAGAGAGAGCGATTCAGGATTGCGGGGAGAGAGAGAGAGAGATACAGGAATGAGGGGACAGAGAGATACAGGAATGAGGGGAGAGAGAGAGCGATTCAGGAATGAGGGGAGAGAGAGAGATTGAGAGATACAGGAATGAGGGGGGAGAGAGAGAGAGAGTGATACAGGAATGAGGGGAGAGAGAGAGATACAGGAATGAGGGGAGAGAGAGATACAGGAATGAGGGGAGAGAGAGCGATACAGGAATGAGGGAAGAGAGAGAGAGAGAGCAATACAGGAATGAGGGAAGAGAGAGTACAGGAATGAGGGGAGATAGAGAGAGAGAGTGATACAGGAATGAGGTGAGAGAGAGTGATACAGGAATGAGGGGAGAGAGAGAGGGAGTGATACAGGAATGAGGGGAGAGAGAGAGATTGATACAGGAATGAGGGGAGAGAGAGAGAGAGAGTGATACAGGAATGAGGGAAGGGAGAGTGATACAGGAATGAGGGGAGAGAGAGAGAGATACATGAATGAGGGGAGAGAGAGAGAGAAATACAGGAATGAGGGGAGAGAGAGAGAGAGCGATACAGGAATGAGGGGAGATAGAGAGAGAGTTACAGGAATAAGGGGAGAGAGAGATACAGGAATGAGGAGACAGAGAGAGCGATACAGGAATGAGGGAAGAGAGAGAGATACAGGAGTAAGGGGAGAGAGAGATACAGGAATGAGGGAAGAGAGAGAGAGATACAGGAATGTGGGGAGAGAGAGAGAGCGATACACGAATGAGGGGAGAGAGAGAGAGATACAGGAATGTGGGGAGAGAGAGAGAGCGATACAGGAATGAGGGGGGAGAGAGAGAGATATAGGAATGTGGGGAGAGAGAGAGAGAGAGAGAGCGATTGAGGGAGGAGAGAGAGAGAGATACAGGAATGAGGGGAGAGAGAGAGCTATAGAGGAATGAGGGGAGAGAGAGAGAGAGCGATACATGAATGAGGGGAGAGAAAGAGAGATACAGAAACGAGGGGAGAGAGAGAGATACAAGAATGAGAGGAGAGAGAGAGGGAGAGGTACAGGAATGAGGGGAGAGAGAGAGCGATACAGGAATGAGGGAAGAGAGAGAGATACAGGAATGAAGGGAGAGAGAGAGAGTGAGCGATACAGGAATGAGGGGAGAGAGAGAGAGATACAGGAATAAGGGGAGAGAGAGATACAGGAATGAGGGAAGAGAGAGAGATACACGAATGAGGGGAGAGAGAGAGAGATACAGGAATGTGGGGAGAGGGAGAGAGAGATACAGGAATGAGGGGTGAGAGAGAGAGAGATACAGGAATGAGGGGAGAGAGAGAGCGATACAGGAATGAGGGGAGATAGAGAGAGCGATACAGGAATGAGGGGAGAGAGAGAGGGAGAGACACAGGAATGTGGGGAGAGAGAGAGAGAGCGATACAGGAATGAGGGGAGAGAAAGAGAGATACAGAAACGAGGGGAGAGAGAGAGATACAAGAATGAGAGGAGAGAGAGAGAGAGAGGGAGAGGTATAGGAATGAAGGGAGAGAGATCGATACAGGAATGAGGGGAGAGAGAGAGCTATAGTGGAATGAGGGGAGAGAGAGAGCGATACAGGAATGAGGGGAAAGAGAGAGCGATACAGGAATGAGGGGAGAGAGAGCACGATTCAGGAATGAGGAGAGAGAGAGAGCGATTCAGGATTGCGGGGAGAGAGAGAGAGAGATACAGGAATGAGGGGACAGAGAGATACAGGAATGAGGGCAGAGAGAGTGATTCAGGAATGAGGGGAGAGAGAGAGATTGAGAGATACAGGAATGAGGGGAGAGAGGGAGAGAGTGATACAGGAATGAGGGGAGAGAGAGAGATACAGGAATGAGGGGAGAGAGAGAGATACAGGAATGAGGGGAGAGAGAGAGATACAGGAATGAGGGGAGAGAGAGCGATACAGGAATGAGGGGAGAGAGAGAGAGAGAGAGAGAGCAATACAGGAATGAGGGAAGAGAGAGTACAGGAATGAGGGGAGATAGAGAGAGAGAGAGTGATACAGGAATGAGGTGAGAGAGAGTGATACAGGAATGAGGGGAGAGAGAGAGTGAGTGATACAAGAATGAGGGGTAAGAGAGAGATTGATACAGGAATGAGGGGAGAGAGAGAGAGAGAGAGAGAGTGATACAGGAATGAGGGAAGAGAGAGAGATACATGAATGAGGGGAGAGAGAGAGAAATACAGGAATGTGGGGAGAGAGAGAGTGAGCGATACAGGAATGAGGGGAGAGAGAGAGTGAGTTACAGGAATGAGGGGAGAGAGAGAGAGAGTTACAGGAATAAGGGGAGAGAGAGATACAGGAATGAGGGGAGAGAGAGCGATACAGGAATGAGGGAAGAGAGAGAGCGATACAGGAATGAGGGAAGAGAGAGAGATACAGGAGTAAGGGGAGAGAGAGATACAGGAATGAGGGAAGAGAGAGAGCTACAGGAATGAGGGGAGAGAGAGAAAGAGCTACAGGAATGTGGGGAGAGAGAGAGAGAGCTACAGGAATGAGGGGAGAGAGAGAGAGATACGGGAATGTGGGGAGAGAGAGAGAGCGATACAGGAATGAGGGGAGAGAGAGAGAGAGATGCAGGAATGTGGGGAGAGAGAGAGAGCGATACAGGAATGAGGGGGGAGAGAGAGAGATATAGGAATGTGGGGAGAGAGAGAGAGAGAGAGAGCGATTGAGGGAGGAGAGAGAGAGAGATACAGGAATGAGGGGAGAGAGAGAGCTATAGAGGAATGAGGGGAGAGAGAGAGGGAGATACAGGAATGAAGGGAGAGAGAGAGTGATACAGGAATGAGGGGAGAGAGGGAGATGGAGAGATACAGGAATGAGGAGAGAGCGAGAGAGAGAGTGATACAGGAATGAGGGAAGAGAGAGAGATACAGGAATGAGGGGAGAGAGAGAGAGATACATGAATGAGGGGAGAGAGAGAGAGAAATACAGGAATGAGGGGAGAGAGAGAGCTACAGAGGAATGAGGGGGGGAGAGAGTGATACAGGAATGAGGGGAGATAGAGAGAGCGATACAGGAATGAGGGGAGAGAGAGAGGGAGATACAGGAATGAAGGGAGAGAGAGAGTGATACAGGAATGAGGGGAGATAGAGAGAGCGATACAGGAATGAGGGGAGAGAGAGAGGGAGATACAGGAATGAAGGGAGAGAGAGAGCGATACAGGAATGAGGGGAGAGAAAGAGAGATACAGAAACGAGGGGAGAGAGAGAGATACAAGAATGAGAGGAGAGAGAGAGAGAGAGGGAGAGGTATAGGAATGAGGGGAGAGAGATCGATACAGGAATGAGGGGAAAGACAGAGCGATACAGGAATGAGGGGAGAGAGAGCACGATTCAGGAATGAGGAGAGAGAGAGAGCGATTCAGGATTGCGGGGAGAGAGAGAGAGAGATACAGGAATGAGGGGACAGAGAGATACAGGAATGAGGGCAGAGAGAGCGATTCAGGAATGAGGGGAGAGAGAGAGATTGAGAGATACAGGAATGAGGGGAGAGAGGGAGAGAGTGATACAGGAATGAGGGGAGAGAGAGAGATACAGGAATAAGGGGAGAGAGAGAGATACAGGAATGAGGGGAGAGAGAGATACAGGAATGAGGGGAGAGAGAGCGATACAGGAATGAGGGCAGAGAGAGAGAGAGAGAGAGAGCAATACAGGAATGAGGGAAGAGAGAGTACAGGAATGAGGGGAGATAGAGAGAGAGAGAGTGATACAGGAATGAGGTGAGAGAGAGTGATACAGGAATGAGGGGAGAGAGAGAGTGAGTGATACAGGAATGAGGGGAGAGAGAGAGATTGATACAGGAATGAGGGGAGAGAGAGAGTGAGTGATACAGGAATGAGGGGTGAGAGAGAGATTGATACAGGAATGAGGGGAGAGAGAGAGAGAGAGAGAGAGTGATACAGGAATGAGGGAAGAGAGAGATACAGGAATGAGGGGAGAGAGAGAGAAATACAGGAATGTGGGGAGAGAGAGAGTGAGCGATACAGGAATGAGGGGAGAGAGAGAGAGTTACAGGAATGAGGGGAGAGAGAGAGAGAGTTACAGGAATAAGGGGAGAGAGAGATACAGGAATGAGGGGAGAGAGAGAGCGATACAGGAATGAGGGAAGAGAGAGAGATACAGGAGTAAGGGGAGAGAGAGATACAGGAATGAGGGAAGAGAGAGAGCTACAGGAATGAGGGGAGAGAGAGAGAGAGATGCAGGAATGTGGGGAGAGAGAGAGAGCGATACAGGAATGAGGGGGGAGAGAGAGAGATATAGGAATGTGGGGAGAGAGAGAGAGAGAGAGAGAGAGAGCGATTGAGGGAGGAGAGAGAGAGAGATACAGGAATGAGGGGAGAGAGAGAGCTATAGAGGAATGAGGGGAGAGAGAGAGGGAGATACAGGAATGAAGGGAGAGAGAGAGTGATACAGGAATGAGGGGAGAGAGGGAGATGGAGAGATACAGGAATGAGGAGAGAGAGAGAGAGTGATACAGGAATGAGGGGAAAGAGAGAGCGATACAGGAAAGAAGGGAAGAGAGAGAGCGATACAGGAATGAGGGGAGAGAGAGAGAGCGATACAGGAATGAGGGGAAAGAGAGAGCGATACAGGAATGAAGGGAGGAGAGAGAGAGCGATACAGGAATGAGGGGAGAGAGAGAGAGCGATACAGGAATGAGGGGAGAGAGAGAGAGTGCTACAGGAATGAGAGGAGAGAAAGAGCGATACAGGAATGAGGGGAGAGAGAGAGAGTGCTACAGGAATGAGAGGAGAGAGAGAGAGAGCGATACAGGAATGAGGGGAAAGAGAGAGCGATACAGGAACGAGGGGAAAGAGAGAGCGATACAGGAATGAGGGGAGAGAGAGCACGATTCAGGAATGAGGAGAGAGAGAGCGCGATTCAGGATTGCGGGGAGAGAGAGAGATACAGGAATGAGGGCAGAGAGAGAGATACAGGAATGAGGGGAGAGAGAGATACAGGAATGAGGGGAGAGAGAGAGAGAGAGAGAGAGCAATACAGGAATGAGGGAAGATAGAGTACAGGAATGAGGGGAGATAGAGAGAGAGAGAGTGATACAGGAATGAGGTGAGAGAGAGTGATACAGGAATGAGGGGAGAGAGAGAGAGTGAGTGATACAGGAATGAGGGGTAAGAGAGAGATTGATACAGGAATGAGGGGAGAGAGAGAGAGAGAGAGAGTGATACAGGAATGAGGGAAGAGAGAGAGATACATGAATGAGGGGAGAGAGAGAGAAATACAGGAATGTGGGGAGAGAGAGAGTGAGCGATACAGGAATGAGGGGAGAGAGAGAGTGAGTTACAGGAATGAGGGGAGAGAGAGAGAGAGTTACAGGAATAAGGGGAGAGAGTGATACAGGAATGAGGGGAGAGAGAGCGATACAGGAATGAGGGAAGAGAGAGAGCGATACAGGAATGAGGGAAGAGAGAGAGATACAGGAGTAAGGGGAGAGAGTGATACAGGAATGAGGGGAGAGAGAGCGATACAGGAATGAGGGAAGAGAGAGAGCGATACAGGAATGAGGGAAGAGAGAGAGATACAGGAGTAAGGGGAGAGAGAGATACAGGAATGAGGGAAGAGAGAGAGCTACAGGAATGAGGGGAGAGAGAGAAAGAGCTACAGGAATGTGGGGAGAGAGAGAGAGAGCTACAGGAATGAGGGGAGAGAGAGAGAGATACGGGAATGTGGGGAGAGAGAGAGAGCGATACAGGAATGAGGGGAGAGAGAGAGAGAGATGCAGGAATGTGGGGAGAGAGAGAGCGATACAGGAATGAGGGGGGAGAGAGAGAGATATAGGAATGTGGGGAGAGAGAGAGAGAGAGAGAGAGAGAGCGATTGAGGGAGGAGAGAGAGAGAGAAATACAGGAATGAGGGGAGAGAGAGAGCTATAGAGGAATGAGGGGAGAGAGAGAGGGAGATACAGGAATGAAGGGAGAGAGAGAGTGATACAGGAATGAGGGGAGAGAGGGAGATGGAGAGATACAGGAATGAGGAGAGAGCGAGAGAGAGAGTGATACAGGAATGAGGGAAGAGAGAGAGATACAGGAATGAGGGGAGAGAGAGAGAGATACATGAATGAGGGGAGAGAGAGAGAGAAATACAGGAATGAGGGGAGAGAGAGAGCTACAGAGGAATGAGGGGGGGGAGAGAGTGATACAGGAATGAGGGGAGATAGAGAGAGCGATACAGGAATGAGGGGAGAGAGAGAGGGAGATACAGGAATGAAGGGAGAGAGAGAGTGATACAGGAATGAGGGGAGATAGAGAGAGCGATACAGGAATGAGGGGAGAGAGAGAGGGAGATACAGGAATGAAGGGAGAGAGAGAGCGATACAGGAATGAGGGGAGAGAAAGAGAGATACAGAAACGAGGGGAGAGAGAGAGATACAAGAATGAGAGGAGAGAGAGAGAGAGAGGGAGAGGTATAGGAATGAGGGGAGAGAGATCGATACAGGAATGAGGGGAAAGACAGAGCGATACAGGAATGAGGGGAGAGAGAGCACGATTCAGGAATGAGGAGAGAGAGAGAGAGCGATTCAGGATTGCGGGGAGAGAGAGAGAGAGAGATACAGGAATGAGGGGACAGAGAGATACAGGAATGAGGGCAGAGAGAGCGATTCAGGAATGAGGGGAGAGAGAGAGATTGAGAGATACAGGAATGAGGGGAGAGAGGGAGAGAGTGATACAGGAATGAGGGGAGAGAGAGATACAGGAATAAGGGGAGAGAGAGAGATACAGGAATGAGGGGAGAGAGAGATACAGGAATGAGGGGAGAGAGAGCGATACAGGAATGAGGGCAGAGAGAGAGAGAGAGAGAGAGCAATACAGGAATGAGGGAAGAGAGAGTACAGGAATGAGGGGAGATAGAGAGAGAGAGAGTGATACAGGAATGAGGTGAGAGAGAGTGATACAGGAATGAGGGGAGAGAGAGAGTGAGTGATACAGGAATGAGGGGAGAGAGAGAGATTGATACAGGAATGAGGGGAGAGAGAGAGTGAGTGATACAGGAATGAGGGGTGAGAGAGAGATTGATACAGGAATGAGGGGAGAGAGAGAGAGAGAGAGTGATACAGGAATGAGGGAAGAGAGAGATACAGGAATGAGGGGAGAGAGAGAGAAATACAGGAATGTGGGGAGAGAGAGTGAGCGATACAGGAATGAGGGGAGAGAGAGAGAGAGTTACAGGAATGAGGGGAGAGAGAGATACAGGAATGAGGGGAGAGAGAGAGCGATACAGGAATGAGGGAAGAGAGAGAGATACAGGAGTAAGGGGAGAGAGAGATACAGGAATGAGGGAAGAGAGAGAGCTACAGGAATGAGGGGAGAGAGAGAGAGAGATGCAGGAATGTGGGGAGAGAGAGAGAGCGATACAGGAATGAGGGGGGAGAGAGAGAGATATAGGAATGTGGGGAGAGAGAGAGAGAGAGAGAGAGAGAGAGCGATTGAGGGAGGAGAGAGAGAGAGATACAGGAATGAGGGGAGAGAGAGAGCTATAGAGGAATGAGGGGAGAGAGAGAGGGAGATACAGGAATGAAGGGAGAGAGAGAGTGATACAGGAATGAGGGGAGAGAGGGAGATGGAGAGATACAGGAATGAGGAGAGAGAGAGAGAGTGATACAGGAATGAGGGGAAAGAAAGAGCGATACAGGAAAGAAGGGAAGAGAGAGAGCGATACAGGAATGAGGGGAGAGAGAGAGAGCGATACAGGAATGAGGGGAAAGAGAGAGCGATACAGGAATGAAGGGAGGAGAGAGAGAGCGATACAGGAATGGTGGAGAGAGAGAGAGCGATACAGGAATGAGGGGAGAGAGAGAGAGTGCTACAGGAATGAGAGGAGAGAGAGAGAGAGCGATACAGGAATGAGGGGAGAGAGAGAGAGTGCTACAGGAATGAGAGGAGAGAGAGAGAGAGCGATACAGGAATGAGGGGAAAGAGAGAGCGATACAGGAACGAGGGGAAAGAGAGAGCGATACAGGAATGAGGGCAGAGAGAGCACGATTCAGGAATGAGGGGAGAGAGAGCACGATTCAGGAATGAGGAGAGAGAGAGCGATTCAGGATTGCGGGGAGAGAGAGAGAGAGATACAGGAATGAGGGGACAGAGAGATACAGGAATGAGGGCAGAGAGAGCGATTCAGGAATGAGGGGAGAGAGAGAGATTGAGAGATACAGGAATGAGGGGAGAGAGGGAGAGAGTGATACAGGAATGAGGGGAGAGAGAGAGATACAGGAATGAGGGGAGAGAGAGAGATACAGGAATGAGGGGAGAGAGAGAGATACAGGAATGAGGGGAGAGAGAGATACAGGAATGAGGGGAGAGAGAGCGATACAGGAATGAGGGCAGAGAGAGAGAGAGAGAGAGAGAGCAATACAGGAATGAGGGAAGAGAGAGTACAGGAATGAGGGGAGATAGAGAGAGAGAGAGTGATACAGGAATGAGGTGAGAGAGAGTGATACAGGAATGAGGGGAGAGAGAGAGTGAGTGATACAGGAATGAGGGGTGAGAGAGAGATTGATACAGGAATGAGGGGAGAGAGAGAGAGAGAGAGTGATACAGGAATGAGGGAAGAGAGAGAGATACATGAATGAGGGGAGAGAGAGAGAAATACAGGAATGTGGGGAGAGAGAGAGTGAGCGATACAGGAACGAGGGGAGAGAGAGAGTGAGTTACAGGAATGAGGGGAGAGAGAGAGAGAGTTACAGGAATAAGGGGAGAGAGAGATACAGGAATGAGGGGAGAGAGAGCGATACAGGAATGAGGGAAGAGAGAGAGCGATACAGGAATGAGGGAAGAGAGAGATACAGGAATGAGGGGAGAGAGAGAGAAATACAGGAATGTGGGGAGAGAGAGAGTGAGCGATACAGGAATGAGGGGAGAGAGAGAGAGAGTTACAGGAATGAGGGGAGAGAGAGAGAGAGTTACAGGAATAAGGGGAGAGAGAGATACAGGAATGAGGTGAGAGAGAGAGATACATGAATGAGGGGAGAGAGAGAGAAATACAGGAATGTGGGGAGAGAGAGAGTGAGCGATACAGGAATGAGGGGAGAGAGAGAGTGAGTTACAGGAATGAGGGGAGAGAGAGAGAGAGTTACAGGAATAAGGGGAGAGAGCGATACAGGAATGAGGGAAGAGAGAGAGCGATACAGGAATGAGGGAAGAGAGAGAGATACAGGAGTAAGGGGAGAGAGAGATACAGGAATGAGGGAAGAGAGAGAGCTACAGGAATGAGGGGAGAGAGAGAAAGAGCTACAGGAATGTGGGGAGAGAGAGAGAGAGCTACAGGAATGAGGGGAGAGAGAGAGAGATACGGGAATGTGGGGAGAGAGAGAGAGCGATACAGGAATGAGGGGAGAGAGAGAGAGAGATGCAGGAATGTGGGGAGAGAGAGAGAGCGATACAGGAATGAGGGGGGAGAGAGAGAGAGATAGGAATGTGGGGAGAGAGAGAGAGAGAGAGAGAGAGCGATTGAGGGAGGAGAGAGAGAGAGAAATACAGGAATGAGGGGAGAGAGAGAGCTATAGAGGAATGAGGGGAGAGAGAGAGGGAGATACAGGAATGAAGGGAGAGAGAGAGTGATACAGGAATGAGGGGAGAGAGGGAGATGGAGAGATACAGGAATGAGGAGAGAGCGAGAGAGAGAGTGATACAGGAATGAGGGAAGAGAGAGAGATACAGGAATGAGGGGAGAGAGAGAGAGATACATGAATGAGGGGAGAGAGAGAGAGAAATACAGGAATGAGGGGAGAGAGAGAGCTACAGAGGAATGAGGGGGGGGAGAGAGTGATACAGGAATGAGGGGAGATAGAGAGAGCGATACAGGAATGAGGGGAGAGAGAGAGGGAGATACAGGAATGAAGGGAGAGAGAGAGTGATACAGGAATGAGGGGAGATAGAGAGAGCGATACAGGAATGAGGGGAGAGAGAGAGGGAGATACAGGAATGAAGGGAGAGAGAGAGCGATACAGGAATGAGGGGAGAGAAAGAGAGATACAGAAACGAGGGGAGAGAGAGAGATACAAGAATGAGAGGAGAGAGAGAGAGAGAGGGAGAGGTATAGGAATGAGGGGAGAGAGATCGATACAGGAATGAGGGGAAAGACAGAGCGATACAGGAATGAGGGGAGAGAGAGCACGATTCAGGAATGAGGAGAGAGAGAGAGAGCGATTCAGGATTGCGGGGAGAGAGAGAGAGAGAGATACAGGAATGAGGGGACAGAGAGATACAGGAATGAGGGCAGAGAGAGCGATTCAGGAATGAGGGGAGAGAGAGAGATTGAGAGATACAGGAATGAGGGGAGAGAGGGAGAGAGTGATACAGGAATGAGGGGAGAGAGAGATACAGGAATAAGGGGAGAGAGAGAGATACAGGAATGAGGGGAGAGAGAGATACAGGAATGAGGGGAGAGAGAGCGATACAGGAATGAGGGCAGAGAGAGAGAGAGAGAGAGAGCAATACAGGAATGAGGGAAGAGAGAGTACAGGAATGAGGGGAGATAGAGAGAGAGAGAGTGATACAGGAATGAGGTGAGAGAGAGTGATACAGGAATGAGGGGAGAGAGAGAGTGAGTGATACAGGAATGAGGGGAGAGAGAGAGATTGATACAGGAATGAGGGGAGAGAGAGAGTGAGTGATACAGGAATGAGGGGTGAGAGAGAGATTGATACAGGAATGAGGGGAGAGAGAGAGAGAGAGAGTGATACAGGAATGAGGGAAGAGAGAGATACAGGAATGAGGGGAGAGAGAGAGAAATACAGGAATGTGGGGAGAGAGAGTGAGCGATACAGGAATGAGGGGAGAGAGAGAGAGAGTTACAGGAATGAGGGGAGAGAGAGAGAGAGTTACAGGAATAAGGGGAGAGAGAGATACAGGAATGAGGGGAGAGAGAGAGCGATACAGGAATGAGGGAAGAGACAGAGATACAGGAGTAAGGGGAGAGAGAGATACAGGAATGAGGGAAGAGAGAGAGCTACAGGAATGAGGGGAGAGAGAGAGAGAGATGCAGGAATTTGGGGAGAGAGAGAGAGCGATACAGGAATGAGGGGGGAGAGAGAGAGATATAGGAATGTGGGGAGAGAGAGAGAGAGAGAGAGAGAGAGCGATTGAGGGAGGAGAGAGAGAGAGATACAGGAATGAGGGGAGAGAGAGAGCTATAGAGGAATGAGGGGAGAGAGAGAGGGAGATACAGGAATGAAGGGAGAGAGAGAGTGATACAGGAATGAGGGGAGAGAGGGAGATGGAGAGATACAGGAATGAGGAGAGAGAGAAAGAGTGATACAGGAATGAGGGGAAAGAAAGAGCGATACAGGAAAGAAGGGAAGAGAGAGAGCGATACAGGAATGAGGGGAGAGAGAGAGAGCGATACAGGAATGAGGGGAAAGAGAGAGCGATACAGGAATGAAGGGAGGAGAGAGAGAGCGATACAGGAATGAGGGGAGAGAGAGAGAGCGATACAGGAATGAGGGGAGAGCGAGAGAGTGCTACAGGAATGAGAGGAGAGAGAGAGAGAGCGATACAGGAATGAGGGGAGAGAGAGAGAGTGCTACAGGAATGAGAGGAGAGAGAGAGAGAGCGATACAGGAATGAGGGGAAAGAGAGAGCGATACAGGAACGAGGGGAAAGAGAGAGCGATACAGGAATGAGGGCAGAGAGAGCACGATTCAGGAATGAGGGGAGAGAGAGCACGATTCAGGAATGAGGAGAGAGAGAGAGCGATTCAGGATTGCGGGGAGAGAGAGAGAGAGATACAGGAATGAGGGGACAGAGAGATACAGGAATGAGGGCAGAGAGAGCGATTCAGGAATGAGGGGAGAGAGAGAGATTGAGAGATACAGGAATGAGGGGAGAGAGGGAGAGAGTGATACAGGAATGAGGGGAGAGAGAGAGATACAGGAATGAGGGGAGAGAGAGAGATACAGGAATGAGGGGAGAGAGAGAGATACAGGAATGAGGGGAGAGAGAGATACAGGAATGAGGGGAGAGAGAGAGAGCGATACAGGAATGAGGGCAGAGAGAGAGAGAGAGAGAGAGCAATACAGGAATGAGGGAAGAGAGAGTACAGGAATGAGGGGAGATAGAGAGAGAGAGAGTGATACAGGAATGAGGTGAGAGAGAGTGATACAGGAATGAGGGGAGAGAGAGAGTGAGTGATACAGGAATGAGGGGTGAGAGAGAGATTGATACAGGAATGAGGGGAGAGAGAGAGAGAGAGAGTGATACAGGAATGAGGGAAGAGAGAGAGATACATGAATGAGGGGAGAGAGAGAGAAATACAGGAATGTGGGGAGAGAGAGAGTGAGCGATACAGGAACGAGGGGAGAGAGAGAGTGAGTTACAGGAATGAGGGGAGAGAGAGAGAGAGTTACAGTAATAAGGGGAGAGAGAGATACAGGAATGAGGGGAGAGAGAGCGATACAGGAATGAGGGAAGAGAGAGAGCGATACAGGAATGAGGGAAGAGAGAGAGATACAGGAGTAAGGGGAGAGAGAGATACAGGAATGAGGGAAGAGAGAGAGCTACAGGAATGAGGGGAGAGAGAGAAAGAGCTACAGGAATGTGGGGAGAGAGAGAGAGAGCTACAGGAATGAGGGGAGAGAGAGAGAGATACGGGAATGTGGGGAGAGAGAGAGAGCGATACAGGAATGAGGGGAGAGAGAGAGAGAGATGCAGGAATGTGGGGAGAGAGAGAGAGCGATACAGGAATGAGGGGGGAGAGAGAGAGATATAGGAATGTGGGGAGAGAGAGAGAGAGAGAGAGAGAGCGATTGAGGGAGGAGAGAGAGATACAGGAATGAGGGGAGAGAGAGAGCTATAGAGGAATGAGGGGAGAGAGAGAGGGAGATACAGGAATGAAGGGAGAGAGAGAGTGATACAGGAATGAGGGGAGAGAGGGAGATGGAGAGATACAGGAATGAGGAGAGAGCGAGAGAGAGAGTGATACAGGAATGAGGGAAGAGAGAGAGATACAGGAATGAGGGGAGAGAGAGAGAGATACATGAATGAGGGGAGAGAGAGAGAGAAATACAGGAATGAGGGGAGAGAGAGAGCTACAGAGGAATGAGGGGGGGGAGAGAGTGATACAGGAATGAGGGGAGATAGAGAGAGCGATACAGGAATGAGGGGAGAGAGAGAGGGAGATACAGGAATGAAGGGAGAGAGAGAGTGATACAGGAATGAGGGGAGATAGAGAGAGAGCGATACAGGAATGAGGGGAGAGAGAGAGGGAGATACAGGAATGAAGGGAGAGAGAGAGCGATACAGGAATGAGGGGAGAGAAAGAGAGATACAGAAACGAGGGGAGAGAGAGAGATACAAGAATGAGAGGAGAGAGAGAGAGAGAGGGAGAGGTATAGGAATGAGGGGAGAGAGATCGATACAGGAATGAGGGGAAAGACAGAGCGATACAGGAATGAGGGGAGAGAGAGCACGATTCAGGAATGAGGAGAGAGAGAGAGCGATTCAGGATTGCGGGGAGAGAGAGAGAGAGATACAGGAATGAGGGGACAGAGAGATACAGGAATGAGGGCAGAGAGAGCGATTCAGGAATGAGGGGAGAGAGAGAGATTGAGAGATACAGGAATGAGGGGAGAGAGGGAGAGAGTGATACAGGAATGAGGGGAGAGAGAGATACAGGAATGAGGGGAGAGAGAGAGATACAGGAATGAGGGGAGAGAGAGATACAGGAATGAGGGGAGAGAGAGCGATACAGGAATGAGGGCAGAGAGAGAGAGAGAGAGAGAGAGCAATACAGGAATGAGGGAAGAGAGAGTACAGGAATGAGGGGAGATAGAGAGAGAGAGAGTGATACAGGAATGAGGTGAGAGAGAGTGATACAGGAATGAGGGGAGAGAGAGAGTGAGTGATACAGGAATGAGGGGAGAGAGAGAGATTGATACAGGAATGAGGGGAGAGAGAGAGTGAGTGATACAGGAATGAGGGGTGAGAGAGAGATTGATACAGGAATGAGGGGAGAGAGAGAGAGAGAGAGAGAGAGTGATACAGGAATGAGGGAAGAGAGAGATACAGGAATGAGGGGAGAGAGAGAAATACAGGAATGTGGGGAGAGAGAGAAATACAGGAATGTGGGGAGAGAGAGAGTGAGCGATACAGGAATGAGGGGAGAGAGAGAGAGAGTTACAGGAATGAGGGGAGAGAGAGAGAGAGTTACAGGAATAAGGGGAGAGAGAGAAATACAGGAATGTGGGGAGAGAGAGAGTGAGCGATACAGGAATGAGGGGAGAGAGAGAGAGAGTTACAGGAATGAGGGGAGAGAGAGAGAGAGTTACAGGAATAAGGGGAGAGAGAGATACAGGAATGAGGGGAGAGAGAGAGCGATACAGGAATGAGGGAAGAGAGAGAGATACAGGAGTAAGGGGAGAGAGAGATACAGGAATGAGGGAAGAGAGAGAGCTACAGGAATGAGGGGAGAGAGAGAGAGAGATGCAGGAATGTGGGGAGAGAGAGAGAGCGATACAGGAATGAGGGGGGAGAGAGAGAGATATAGGAATGTGGGGAGAGAGAGAGAGAGAGAGCGATTGAGGGAGGAGAGAGAGAGAGATACAGGAATGAGGGGAGAGAGAGAGCTATAGAGGAATGAGGGGAGAGAGAGAGGGAGATACAGGAATGAAGGGAGAGAGAGAGTGATACAGGAATGAGGGGAGAGAGGGAGATGGAGAGATACAGGAATGAGGAGAGAGAGAGAGAGTGATACAGGAATGAGGGGAAAGAGAGAGCGATACAGGAAAGAAGGGAAGAGAGAGAGCGATACAGGAATGAGGGGAGAGAGAGAGAGCGATACAGGAATGAGGGGAAAGAGAGAGCGATACAGGAATGAAGGGAGGAGAGAGAGAGCGATACAGGAATGAGGGGAGAGAGAGAGAGCGATACAGGAATGAGGGGAGAGAGAGAGAGTGCTACAGGAATGAGAGGAGAGAGAGAGCGATACAGGAATGAGGGGAGAGAGAGAGAGTGCTACAGGAATGAGAGGAGAGAGAGAGAGAGCGATACAGGAATGAGGGGAAAGAGAGAGCGATACAGGAACGAGGGGAAAGAGAGAGCGATACAGGAATGAGGGGAGAGAGAGCACGATTCAGGAATGAGGAGAGAGAGAGAGCGATTCAGGATTGCGGGGAGAGAGAGAGATACAGAAATGAGGGGACAGAGAGATACAGGAATGAGGGGAGAGAGAGAGCGATTCAGGAATGAGGGAAGAGAGAGAGATACAGGAATGAGGGCGAGAGAGAGAGTGAGCGATACAGGAATGAGGGGAGAGAGAGAGAGAGATACAGGAATAAGGGGAGAGAGAGATACAGGAATGAGGGAAGAGAGAGAGATACAGGAATGAGGGGAGAGAGAGAGAGATACAGGAATGTGGGGAGAGGGAGAGAGAGATACAGGAATGAGGGGTGAGAGAGAGAGATACAGGAATGAGGGGAGAGAGAGAGCGATACAGGAATGAGGGGAGATAGAGAGAGCGATACAGGAATGAGGGGAGAGAGAGAGGGAGAGAGAGAGAGAGAGCGATTGAGGGAGGAGAGAGAGAGAGATACAGGAATGAGGGGAGAGAGAGAGCTATAGAGGAATGAGGGGAGAGAGAGAGGGAGATACAGGAATGAAGGGAGAGAGAGAGTGATACAGGAATGAGGGGAGAGAGGGAGATGGAGAGATACAGGAATGAGGAGAGAGAGAGAGAGTGATACAGGAATGAGGGGAAAGAGAGAGCGATACAGGAATGGGGGGAGAGAGAGAGAGCGATACAGGAATGAGGGGAAAGAGAGAGCGATACAGGAATGAAGGGAGGAGAGAGAGAGCGATACAGGAATGAGGGGAGAGAGAGAGAGCGATACAGGAATGAGGGGAGAGAGAGAGAGTGCTACAGGAATGAGAGGAGAGAGAGAGAGAGCGATACAGGAATGAGGGGAGAGAGAGAGAGATACAGGAATGTGAGGGGAGAGAGAGAGAGTGCTACAGGAATGAGAGGAGAGAGAGAGAGAACGATACAGGAATGAGGTGAAAGAGAGAGCGATACAGGAACGAGGGGAAAGAGAGAGCGATACAGGAATGAGGGGAGAGAGAGCACGATTCAGGAATGAGGAGAGAGAGAGAGCGATTCAGGATTGCGGGGAGAGAGAGAGATACAGGAATGAGGGGACAGAGAGATACAGGAATGAGGGGAGAGAGAGAGCGATTCAGGAATGAGGGAAGAGAGAGAGATACAGGAATGAGGGCGAGAGAGAGAGTGAGCGATACAGGAATGAGGGGAGAGAGAGAGAGAGATACAGGAATAAGGGGAGAGAGAGATACAGGAATGAGGGAAGAGAGAGAGATACAGGAATGAGGGGAGAGAGAGAGAGATGCAGGAATGTGGGGAGAGGGAGAGAGAGATACAGGAATGAGGGGTGAGAGAGAGAGATACAGGAATGAGGGGAGAGAGAGAGCGATACAGGAATGAGGGGAGATAGAGAGAGCGATACAGGAATGAGGGGAGAGAGAGAGGGAGAGACACAGGAATGTGGGGAGAGAGAGAGATACAAGAATGAGAGGAGAGAGAGAGAGGGAGTGGTATAGGAATGAGGGGAGAGAGATCGATACAGGAATGAGGGGAGAGAGAGCGATACAAGAATGAGGGGAAAGAGAGAGCGATACAGGAATGAGGGGAGAGAGAGAGAGAGATACAGGAATAAGGGGAGAGAGAGATACAGGAATGAGGGAAGAGAGAGAGATACAGGAATGAGGGGAGAGAGAGAGAGATACAGGAATGTGGGGAGAGGGAGAGAGAGATACAGGAATGAGGGGAGAGAGAGAGAGCAATACAGGAATGAGGGGAGAGTGGGCACGATACAGGAATGAGGAGAGAGAGAGAGTGATATAGGAATGAGGGGAGAGAGAGCGATACAGGAATGAGGGGAGAGAGAGCTATAGTGGAATGAGGGGAGAGAGACAGCGATACAGGAATGAGGGGAGAGAGAGATACAGGAATGAGGGGAGAGAGAGAGAGCAATACAGGAATGAGGGGAGAGTGGGCACGATACAGGAATGAGGAGAGAGAGAGAGTGATATAGGAATGAGGGGAGAGAGAGCGCGATACAGGAATGAGGGGAGAGAGAGATACAGGAATGAGGGGAGAGAGAGAGATACAGGAATGAGAGGAGAGAGAGATACAGGAATGAGGGGAGAGAGAGAGAGCGATACAGGAATGAGGGAAGAGAGAGAGAGAGCAATACAGGAATGAGGGAAGAGAGAGTACAGGAATGAGGGGAGATAGAGAGAGAGAGAGTGATACAGGAATGAGGTGAGAGAGAGTGATACAGGAATGAGGGGAGAGAGAGAGATTGATACAGGAATGAGAGGAGAGAGAGAGAGAGCGATACAGGAATGAGGGGAAAGAGAGAGCGATACAGGAACGAGGGGAAAGAGAGAGCGATACAGGAACGAGGGGAAAGAGAGAGCGATACAGGAATGAGGGGAGAGAGAGCACGATTCAGGAATGAGGAGAGAGAGAGAGCGATTCAGGATTGCGGGGAGAGAGAGAGATACAGAAATGAGGGGACAGAGAGATACAGGAATGAGGGGAGAGAGAGAGCGATTCAGGAATGAGGGAAGAGAGAGAGATACAGGAATGAGGGCGAGAGAGAGAGTGAGCGATACAGGAATGAGGGGAGAGAGAGAGAGAGATACAGGAATAAGGGGAGAGAGAGATACAGGAATGAGGGAAGAGAGAGAGAGTGAGCGATACAGGAATGAGGGGAGAGAGAGAGAGAGATACAGGAATAAGGGGAGAGAGAGATACAGGAATGAGGGGAGAGAGAGAGAGTGCTACAGGAATGAGAGGAGAGAGAGAGAGAGCGATACAGGAATGAGGGGAAAGAGAGAGCGATACAGGAACGAGGGGAAAGAGAGAGCGATACAGGAATGAGGGGAGAGAGAGCACGATTCAGGAATGAGGAGAGAGAGAGAGCGATTCAGGATTGCGGGGAGAGAGAGAGATACAGAAATGAGGGGACAGAGAGATACAGGAATGAGGGGAGAGAGAGAGCGATTCAGGAATGAGGGAAGAGAGAGAGATACAGGAATGAGGGCGAGAGAGAGAGTGAGCGATACAGGAATGAGGGGAGAGAGAGAGAGAGATACAGGAATAAGGGGAGAGAGAGATACAGGAATGAGGGAAGAGAGAGAGATACAGGAATGAGGGGAGAGAGAGAGAGATACAGGAATGTGGGGAGAGGGAGAGAGAGATACAGGAATGAGGGGTGAGAGAGAGAGATACAGGAATGAGGGGAGAGAGAGAGCGATACAGGAATGAGGGGAGATAGAGAGAGCGATACAGGAATGAGGGGAGAGAGAGAGGGAGAGAGAGAGAGAGAGCGATTGAGGGAGGAGAGAGAGAGAGATACAGGAATGAGGGGAGAGAGAGAGCTATAGAGGAATGAGGGGAGAGAGAGAGGGAGATACAGGAATGAAGGGAGAGAGAGAGTGATACAGGAATGAGGGGAGAGAGGGAGATGGAGAGATACAGGAATGAGGAGAGAGAGAGAGAGTGATACAGGAATGAGGGGAAAGAGAGAGCGATACAGGAATGGGGGGAGAGAGAGAGAGCGATACAGGAATGAGGGGAAAGAGAGAGCGATACAGGAATGAAGGGAGGAGAGAGAGAGCGATACAGGAATGAGGGGAGAGAGAGAGAGCGATACAGGAATGAGGGGAGAGAGAGCACGATTCAGGAATGAGGAGAGAGAGAGAGCGATTCAGGATTGCGGGGAGAGAGAGAGATACAGGAATGAGGGGACAGAGAGATACAGGAATGAGGGGAGAGAGAGAGCGATTCAGGAATGAGGGAAGAGAGAGAGATACAGGAATGAGGGCGAGAGAGAGAGTGAGCGATACAGGAATGAGGGGAGAGAGAGAGAGAGATACAGGAATAAGGGGAGAGAGAGATACAGGAATGAGGGAAGAGAGAGAGATACAGGAATGAGGGGAGAGAGAGAGAGATGCAGGAATGTGGGGAGAGGGAGAGAGAGATACAGGAATGAGGGGTGAGAGAGAGAGATACAGGAATGAGGGGAGAGAGAGAGCGATACAGGAATGAGGGGAGATAGAGAGAGCGATACAGGAATGAGGGGAGAGAGAGAGGGAGAGACACAGGAATGTGGGGAGAGAGAGAGATACAAGAATGAGAGGAGAGAGAGAGAGGGAGTGGTATAGGAATGAGGGGAGAGAGATCGATACAGGAATGAGGGGAGAGAGAGCGATACAAGAATGAGGGGAAAGAGAGAGCGATACAGGAATGAGGGGAGAGAGAGAGAGAGATACAGGAATAAGGGGAGAGAGAGATACAGGAATGAGGGAAGAGAGAGAGATACAGGAATGAGGGGAGAGAGAGAGAGATACAGGAATGTGGGGAGAGGGAGAGAGAGATACAGGAATGAGGGGAGAGAGAGAGAGCAATACAGGAATGAGGGGAGAGTGGGCACGATACAGGAATGAGGAGAGAGAGAGAGTGATATAGGAATGAGGGGAGAGAGAGCGATACAGGAATGAGGGGAGAGAGAGCTATAGTGGAATGAGGGGAGAGAGACAGCGATACAGGAATGAGGGGAGAGAGAGATACAGGAATGAGGGGAGAGAGAGAGAGCAATACAGGAATGAGGGGAGAGTGGGCACGATACAGGAATGAGGAGAGAGAGAGAGTGATATAGGAATGAGGGGAGAGAGAGCGCGATACAGGAATGAGGGGAGAGAGAGATACAGGAATGAGGGGAGAGAGAGAGATACAGGAATGAGAGGAGAGAGAGATACAGGAATGAGGGGAGAGAGAGAGAGCGATACAGGAATGAGGGAAGAGAGAGAGAGAGCAATACAGGAATGAGGGAAGAGAGAGTACAGGAATGAGGGGAGATAGAGAGAGAGAGAGTGATACAGGAATGAGGTGAGAGAGAGTGATACAGGAATGAGGGGAGAGAGAGAGATTGATACAGGAATGAGAGGAGAGAGAGAGAGAGCGATACAGGAATGAGGGGAAAGAGAGAGCGATACAGGAACGAGGGGAAAGAGAGAGCGATACAGGAACGAGGGGAAAGAGAGAGCGATACAGGAATGAGGGGAGAGAGAGCACGATTCAGGAATGAGGAGAGAGAGAGAGCGATTCAGGATTGCGGGGAGAGAGAGAGATACAGAAATGAGGGGACAGAGAGATACAGGAATGAGGGGAGAGAGAGAGCGATTCAGGAATGAGGGAAGAGAGAGAGATACAGGAATGAGGGCGAGAGAGAGAGTGAGCGATACAGGAATGAGGGGAGAGAGAGAGAGAGATACAGGAATAAGGGGAGAGAGAGATACAGGAATGAGGGAAGAGAGAGAGAGTGAGCGATACAGGAATGAGGGGAGAGAGAGAGAGAGATACAGGAATAAGGGGAGAGAGAGATACAGGAATGAGGGGAGAGAGAGAGAGTGCTACAGGAATGAGAGGAGAGAGAGAGAGAGCGATACAGGAATGAGGGGAAAGAGAGAGCGATACAGGAACGAGGGGAAAGAGAGAGCGATACAGGAATGAGGGGAGAGAGAGCACGATTCAGGAATGAGGAGAGAGAGAGAGCGATTCAGGATTGCGGGGAGAGAGAGAGATACAGAAATGAGGGGACAGAGAGATACAGGAATGAGGGGAGAGAGAGAGCGATTCAGGAATGAGGGAAGAGAGAGAGATACAGGAATGAGGGCGAGAGAGAGAGTGAGCGATACAGGAATGAGGGGAGAGAGAGAGAGAGATACAGGAATAAGGGGAGAGAGAGATACAGGAATGAGGGAAGAGAGAGAGATACAGGAATGAGGGGAGAGAGAGAGAGATACAGGAATGTGGGGAGAGGGAGAGAGAGATACAGGAATGAGGGGTGAGAGAGAGAGATACAGGAATGAGGGGAGAGAGAGAGCGATACAGGAATGAGGGGAGATAGAGAGAGCGATACAGGAATGAGGGGAGAGAGAGAGGGAGAGAGAGAGAGAGAGCGATTGAGGGAGGAGAGAGAGAGAGATACAGGAATGAGGGGAGAGAGAGAGCTATAGAGGAATGAGGGGAGAGAGAGAGGGAGATACAGGAATGAAGGGAGAGAGAGAGTGATACAGGAATGAGGGGAGAGAGGGAGATGGAGAGATACAGGAATGAGGAGAGAGAGAGAGAGTGATACAGGAATGAGGGGAAAGAGAGAGCGATACAGGAATGGGGGGAGAGAGAGAGAGCGATACAGGAATGAGGGGAAAGAGAGAGCGATACAGGAATGAAGGGAGGAGAGAGAGAGCGATACAGGAATGAGGGGAGAGAGAGAGAGCGATACAGGAATGAGGGGAGAGAGAGAGAGTGCTACAGGAATGAGAGGAGAGAGAGAGAGAGCGATACAGGAATGAGGGGAGAGAGAGAGAGATACAGGAATGTGAGGGGAGAGAGAGAGAGTGCTACAGGAATGAGAGGAGAGAGAGAGAGAACGATACAGGAATGAGGTGAAAGAGAGAGCGATACAGGAACGAGGGGAAAGAGAGAGCGATACAGGAATGAGGGGAGAGAGAGCACGATTCAGGAATGAGGAGAGAGAGAGAGCGATTCAGGATTGCGGGGAGAGAGAGAGATACAGGAATGAGGGGACAGAGAGATACAGGAATGAGGGGAGAGAGAGAGCGATTCAGGAATGAGGGAAGAGAGAGAGATACAGGAATGAGGGCGAGAGAGAGAGTGAGCGATACAGGAATGAGGGGAGAGAGAGAGAGAGATACAGGAATAAGGGGAGAGAGAGATACAGGAATGAGGGAAGAGAGAGAGATACAGGAATGAGGGGAGAGAGAGAGAGATGCAGGAATGTGGGGAGAGGGAGAGAGAGATACAGGAATGAGGGGTGAGAGAGAGAGATACAGGAATGAGGGGAGAGAGAGAGCGATACAGGAATGAGGGGAGATAGAGAGAGCGATACAGGAATGAGGGGAGAGAGAGAGGGAGAGACACAGGAATGTGGGGAGAGAGAGAGATACAAGAATGAGAGGAGAGAGAGAGAGGGAGTGGTATAGGAATGAGGGGAGAGAGATCGATACAGGAATGAGGGGAGAGAGAGCGATACAAGAATGAGGGGAAAGAGAGAGCGATACAGGAATGAGGGGAGAGAGAGAGAGAGATACAGGAATAAGGGGAGAGAGAGATACAGGAATGAGGGAAGAGAGAGAGATACAGGAATGAGGGGAGAGAGAGAGAGATACAGGAATGTGGGGAGAGGGAGAGAGAGATACAGGAATGAGGGGAGAGAGAGAGAGCAATACAGGAATGAGGGGAGAGTGGGCACGATACAGGAATGAGGAGAGAGAGAGAGTGATATAGGAATGAGGGGAGAGAGAGCGATACAGGAATGAGGGGAGAGAGAGCTATAGTGGAATGAGGGGAGAGAGACAGCGATACAGGAATGAGGGGAGAGAGAGATACAGGAATGAGGGGAGAGAGAGAGAGAGCAATACAGGAATGAGGGGAGAGTGGGCACGATACAGGAATGAGGAGAGAGAGAGAGTGATATAGGAATGAGGGGAGAGAGAGCGCGATACAGGAATGAGGGGAGAGAGAGATACAGGAATGAGGGGAGAGAGAGAGATACAGGAATGAGAGGAGAGAGAGATACAGGAATGAGGGGAGAGAGAGAGAGCGATACAGGAATGAGGGAAGAGAGAGAGAGAGCAATACAGGAATGAGGGAAGAGAGAGTACAGGAATGAGGGGAGATAGAGAGAGAGAGAGTGATACAGGAATGAGGTGAGAGAGAGTGATACAGGAATGAGGGGAGAGAGAGAGATTGATACAGGAATGAGGGGAGAGAGAGAGAGAGAGTGATACAGGAATGAGGGAAGAGAGAGAGATACAGGAATGAGGGGAGAGAGAGAGAGATACATGAATGAGGGGAGAGAGAGAGAGATACATGAATGAGGGGAGAGAGAGAGAGAAATACAGGAATGAGGGGAGAGAGAGAGCTACAGAGGAATGAGGGGGGAGAGAGAGTGATACAGGAATGAGGGGAGAGAGAGAGGGAGATACAGGAATGAAGGGAGAGAGAGAGTGATACAGGAATGAGGGGAGAGAGGGAGATGGAGAGATAAAGGAATGAGGAGAGAGAGAGAGAGAGAGTGATACAGGAATGAGGGGAGAGAGAGAGCTACAGAGGAATGAGGAGGGAGAGAGAGTGATACAGGAATGAGGGGAGATAGAGAGAGCGATACAGGAATGAGGGGAGAGAGAGAGGGAGATACAGGAATGAAGGGAGAGAGAGAGTGATACATGAATGAGGGGAGAGAGGGAGATGGAGCGATACAGGAATGAGGAGAGAGAGAGAGAGAGAGTGATACAGGAATGAGGGGAAAGAGAGAGCGATACAGGAAAGAAGGGAAGAGAGAGAGCGATACAGGAATGAGGGGAGAGAGAGAGAGCGATACAGGAATGAGGGGAGAGAGAGAGCGATACAGGAATGAAGGGAGGAGAGAGAGAGCGATACAGGAATGAGGGGAGAGAGAGAGAGCGATACAGGAATGAGGGGAGAGAGAGAGTTATACAGGAATGAGAGGAGAGAGAGAGAGAGCGATACAGGAATGAGGGGAGAGAGAGAGAGATACAGGAATGAGGGGAGGGAGAGAGAGAGATACAAGAATGAGGGGAGAGAGAGAGGGAGAGAGATACAGGAATGTGAGGAGAGAGAGAGTGATACAGGAATGAGGGGAGAGAGAGAGTGATACAGGAATGAGGGGAGAGAGAGAGAGTAATACAGGAATAGGGAGAGAGAGCGCGATACAGGAATGAGGGGAGAGAGAGATACAGGAATGAGGGGAGAGAGAGAGATACAGGAATGAGAGGAGAGAGAGATACAGGAATGAGGGGAGAGAGAGAGAGCGATACAGGAATGAGGGAAGAGAGAGAGAGAGCAATACAGGAATGAGGGAAGAGAGAGTACAGGAATGAGGGGAGATAGAGAGAGAGAGCGTGATACAGGAATGAGGTGAGAGAGAGTGATACAGGAATGAGGGGAGAGAGAGAGATTGATACAGGAATGAGGGGAGAGAGAGAGAGAGAGTGATACAGGAATGAGGGAAGAGAGAGAGATACAGGAATGAGGGGAGAGAGAGAGAGATACATGAATGAGGGGAGAGAGAGAGAGATACATGAATGAGGGGAGAGAGAGAGAGAAATACAGGAATGAGGGGAGAGAGAGAGCTACAGAGGAATGAGGGGGGAGAGAGAGTGATACAGGAATGAGGGGAGAGAGAGAGGGAGATACAGGAGTGAAGGGAGAGAGAGAGTGATACAGGAATGAGGGGAGAGAGGGAGATGGAGAGATAAAGGAATGAGGAGAGAGAGAGAGAGAGAGTGATACAGGAATGAGGGGAGAGAGAGAGAGATACAGGAATGAGGGGAGAGAGAGAGAGATACAAGAATGAGGGGAGAGAGAGAGAGTGATACATGAATGAAGGGAGAGAGAGAGAGAGAGAGACAGCGATACAGGAATGAGGGAAGAGAGAGAGTGATACAGGAATGAGGGGAGAGAGAGAGCGATTCAGGAATGAGGGGAGAGAGAGCGCGATTCAGGAATGAGGAGAGAGAGAGAGATTGAGAGATACAGGAATGAGGGGAGAGAGAGAGAGTGATACAGGAATGAGGGGAGAGAGAGCGATACAGGAATGAGGGGAGAGAGAGAGATACAGGAATGAGGGGAGAGAGAGATACAGGAATGAGGGGAGAGAGAGAGAGCGATACAGGAATGAGGGAAGAGAGAGAGAGAGAGAGCAATACAGGAATGAGGGAAGAGAGAGTACAGGAATGAGGGGAGATAGAGAGAGAGAGAGTGATACTGGAATGAGGTGAGAGAGAGTGATACAGGAATGAGGGGAGAGAGAGAGTGAGTGATACAGGAATGAGGGGAGAGAGAGAGATTGATACAGGAATGAGGGGAGAGAGAGAGAGAGAGAGAGTGATACAGGAATGAGGGAAGAGAGAGAGATACAGGAATGAGGGGAGAGAGAGAGAGATACATGAATGAGGGGAGAGAGAGAGAGAAATACAGGAATGAGGGGAGAGAGAGAGCTACAGAGGAATGAGGGGAGAGAGAGAGTGATACAGGAATGAGGGGAGATAGAGAGAGCGATACAGGAATGAGGGGAGAGAGAGAGGGAGATACAGGAATGAAGGGAGAGAGAGAGCGATACAGGAATGAGGGGAGAGAAAGAGAGATACAGAAACGAGGGGAGAGAGAGAGATACAAGAATGAGAGGAGAGAGAGAGGGAGAGGTACACGATTGAGGGGAGAGAGAGAGCAATACAGGAATGAGGAGAGAGAGCTATAGAGGAATGATGGGAGAGAGAGAGAGCGATACAGGAATGAGGGGAGAGAGAAAGAGCAATACAGGCATGAGGGAGAGAGAGAGAGTGATATAGGAATGAGGGGTGAGAGAGCGATACAGGAATGAGGGGAGAGACTGAGCTATAGAGGAATGAGGAGAGAGAAAGAGAGATACAGAAACGAGGGGAGAGAGAGAGATACAAGAATGAGAGGAGAGAGAGAGGGAGAGGTACAGGAATGAGGGGAGAGAGAGAGCGATACAGGAATGAGGGGAGAGAGAGAGCAATACAGGAAGGAGGAGAGAGAGAGAGCTATAGAGGAATGAGGGGAGAGAGAGAGAGCGATACAGAAACGAGGGGAGAGAGAGAGATACAAGAATGAGAGGAGAGAGAGAGGGAGAGGTACAGGAATGAGGGGAGAGAGAGAGCGATACAGGAATGAGGGGAGAGAGAGAGTGATACAAGAATGAGGGGAGAGAGAGAGCTATAGAGGAATGAGGGGAGAGAGAGCGATACAGGAATGAGGGGAGAGAGAGATAGAGGAATGAGGGGAGAGAGGGAGAGCGATACAGGAATGAGGGGAGAGAGAGCGATACAGGAATGAGGGGAGAGAGAGCGCTATAGAAGAATGAGGGGAGAGAGAGCGATACAGGAATGAGGGGAGAGAGAGCGATACAGGAATGAGGGGAGAGAGAGGGAGAGAGATACAGGAATGAGGGGAGAGAGAGCGATACAGGAATGGGGGGAGAGAGAGTGAGTGATACAGGAATGAGAGGAGAGAGCGATACAGGAATGAGGGGAGAGAGAGTGAGTGATACAGGAATGAGGGGAGAGAGAGCGATACAGGAATGAGGGGAGAGAGAGAGAGAGCACGATACAGGAATGAGGGGAGAGGGAGAGTGATACAGGAATGGGGAGATATAGAATGGACAAGATGCAACAGGGGAATGTAATGAAGAGATGAAGAGATGGGTAGAGATAGAGAAATAAATAAAGCATATATACACGAGATTCATGTGACTAAGTTGTTGAGTCTATTAAACAGGTTTTATTTCAATTAATAAACCAAGATAGATTTACCTCAGTGTCTGATAAACCATAACCTCACAGGGATATTCAAGAGAAGTTATACCAATCAAATAATCTTCTTCCAAACCTCAAAATTCAAAATTGTTATCGGCTCCAGAAATGGTACAGAGCCTGGAGCATGATTCGGCTTCAAAACCGTGACAGAACAGGCCTCAAGCTCCAGACACTGGGACTGAACAGGCCTCAGGCTCCAGAAACTGTGACCAAATAGGCCCCAGGCTCAAGAAACTGTCATAGAACAGGCCTCAGGCTCCAGAAACTGTCATAGAACAGGCCTCAGGCTCAAGAAACTGTGATCAAACAGGCCTCAGGCTCCAGAAACTGTCATAGAACAGGCCTCAGGCTCCAGAAACTGTCATAGAACAGGCCTTAGGCTCCTGAACTGTGACAGAATGAGCCTTAGGAATGAAAATTGTGACAGAAAGTTCCCCAGGGATGAAACCTGGCAGAACATACCCCAGGCCCCATGATTATGACAGACCCTCAGCCTTGAACCACCGCAGGCCCCAGGCCTCAACCTCCAATCCCCAGGACCTGGCCCTCAGTCTGATGTATCATCCTGTCAGTTGATGGAAATACAAGCCAAGAGACTGTTGACAATGCCTGGGGAGGAGAGGCTAGAAACTGGCTCATTCCAGGATAATAATATTTGATCAAGGACACTCCCATGCAGAAAGCGTTCCAAAATCTGTCATGACCAACATTTCTAATCAAAGCACCCAATCAGGCGTTCCTCCTGCTGAGCTTAGCCAGTAATTAGAGAGGAATTCAACCTCTGAAGCTGCTGGTAGTAGTGACTCCCTTTGATGTTTCCCCTCAGCGGTACAGCACAAGCTGTCTGTGATATTTCTGACAGGAAACATCCACCAGCTGTTCAGGAACATCTCACTGGAACAAAGAAGATTTACATCCTGGGAGAGAGCATCAATGGGACAGAGATAATACCCGACTTCAGACTGCACAAAGTTAGCATTGTCCCCTCCCAGGGCAGGGACAGCACGGGGTTAGATACAGGGTAAAGCTCCCTCTACACCGTCCCCCCATCAAACACTCTCAGGGCAGGGACAGCACGGGGTTAGATACAGGGTAAAGCTCCCTCTACACTGTCCACCCATCAAACACTCTCAGGACAGGGACAGCACGGAGTGAGATACAGGGTAAAGCTCCCTCTACACTGTCCCCCCATCAAACACTCCCAGGGACAGGGACAGCACGGAGTGAGATACAGGGTAAAGCTCCCTCTACACTGTCCCCCCATCAAACACTCTCAGGGCAGGGACAGCACGGGGTTAGATACAGGGTAAAGCTTCCTCTACACTGTCACCCCATCAAACACTCCCAGGGACAGGGACAGCACAGGGTTAGATACAGAGTAAAGCTCCCTCTACACTGTCACCCCATCAAACACTCCCAGGACAGGGACAGCACGGGGTTAGATACAGAGTAAAGCTCCCTCGACACTGTCCCCCCTATCAAACACTCCCAGGGCAGGTTCTGAATGGGGTTAGATACAGAGTAAAGCTCCCTCTACACTGTCCCCCATCAAACACCCCCAGGGCAGGTTCTGAATGGGGTTAGATACAGAGTAAAGCTCCCTCTACACTGTCCCCCATCAAACACCCCCAGGGCAGGTTCTGAATTGGGTTAGATACAGAGTAAAGCTCCCTCTACACTGTCCCCCCATCAAACACGCCCAGGGACAGGGACAGCATAGGGTTAGATACAGAGTAAAGCTCCCTCTACACTGTCCCCCCATCAAACACGCCCAGGGACAGGGACAGCATGGGGTTAGATACAGAGTAAAGCTCCCTCTACACTGTCCCTCATCAAACACTCCCAGGACAGGGACAGCACGGGGTTAGATACAGAGTAAAGCTCCCTCTACACTGTCCCTCATCAAACACTCCCAGGGACAGGGACAGCACGGGGTTAGATACAGAGTAAAGCTCCCTCTACACTGTCCCTCATCAAACACTCCCAGGGACAGGGACAGCACGGGGTTAGATACAGAGTAAAGCTCCCTCTACACTGTCCCTCATCAAACACTCCCAGGGACAGGGACAGCACGGGGTTAGATACAGAGTAAAGATCCCTCTACACTGTCCCTCATCAAACACTCCCAGGGACAGGGACAGCACGGGGTTAGATACAGAGTAAAGCTCCCTCTACACTGTCCCTCATCAAACACTCCCAGGGACAGGGACAGCACGGGGTTAGATACAGAGTAAAGCTCCCTCTACACTGTCCCTCATCAAACACTCCCAGGGACAGGGACAGCACGGAGTGAGATACAGAGTAAAGCTCCCTCTACACTGTCCCCCATCAAACACTCCCAGGGCAGGGTCAGAATGGCGAATCTGCAGTCAAACCCTAGTTCCTCCAATAGAGGACCCCACCTCGACAGAGTTTGGCGTGCCGTATAAAATCATTACTCCCTTTGGGAAATTGGTTTTCTTCCAGCCTGGTCCTGACAAATGTAAAAAAAATCTTCCCATCTCCTTCAGACAACATCACTCACCCGGTGTTTCCTTGTGATGGTGTTAAAGACCTGTGTAATCCCGTGGGGTTATATATAAATGAAAAAGGTTGCTGGAGATGGGGTTGTGGGGGAGGGGAGAGGGAAGGAGGGCAGGAGGTTGAGGGGTAGTGAGGATTGATGGTAACAGAGCCCCATGTTCTCTCACACCTCCCTGTCCCAGAGAGCACACCCACAGCAGGCCCAGACTTGCAGAATGTGACAGCGCCCACCCCAGCAGCCTCCATGGTGGAACGTTTCCTGGCCTTCCAGGACCATGTCCGTAACTGGGCCAATCAGCTCAGCGAGAAGACACGCTCGGCCTTCCAGAAACTCCAGGTCCAAGAGGTCCATAGGGCCATGAGGTGAGCACATCCTCCTTCACTCCATCCCCACACTCACTCCATCTCCCTCCATCCCCACACTCACTCCATCACCCTCCCGCTCCATCCCCACACTCACTCCATCACCCTCCCCCTCCATCCCCATACTCACTCCATCACCCTCCCCCTCCATCCCCACACTCACTCCATCACCCTCCCCCTCCATCCCCACACTCACTCCATCACCCTCCCCCTCCATCCCCAAACTCACTCCATCACCCTCTCCCTCCATCCCCACACTCACTCCATCACCCTCTCCCTCCATCCCCACACTCACTCCATCACCCTCCCCCTCCATCCCCAAACTCACTCCATCACCCTCTCCCTCCATCCCCACACTCACTCCATCGCCCTCCTCCTCCATCCCCACACACACTCCATCACCCTCCCCCTCCATCCCCACACAAATCACCCTCTCCCTCCATCCCCACACTCACTCCATCACCCTCCCCCTCCATCCCCACACTCACTCCATCACCCTCTCCCTCCATCCCCACACAAATCACCCTCTCCCTCGATCCCCACACTCACTCCATCACCCTCTCCCTCCATCCCCACACTCACTCCATCACCCTCTCCCTCCATCCCCACACTCACTCCGTCACCCTCTCACTCCATCCCCACACTCACTCCATCACCCTCCCCATCCATCCCCACACTCACTCCATCGCCCTTCCCCTCCATCCCCACACTCACTCCATCAACCTCTCCCTCCATCCCCACACTCATCACCCTCCCCCTCCATCCCCACACTCACTCCATCACCCTCTCCCTCCATCCCCACACTCACTCCATCACCCTCTCCCTCCATCCCCACTCTCCCTCCATCCCCACTCTCCCTCCATCACCCTCCCCCTCCATCCCCACACTCACTCCATCACCCTCCCCCTCCATCCCCACACTCACTCCATCGACCTCCCCTCCATCCCCACACTCACTCCATCACCCTCTCCCTCCATCCCCACACTCACTCCATCACCCTCTCCCTCCATCCCCACACTCACTCCATCACCCTCTCCCTCCATTGCCCTCTCCCTCCATTCCCATTCTCCCTCCATCCCCACACTCACTCCATCACCCTCTCCCTCCATCCCCACTCTCCCTCCATCCCCACACTCACTCCATCACCCTCCCCCTCCATCCCCACACTCACTCCATCACCCTCCCCCTCCATCCCCACACTCACTCCATCGACCTCCCCCTCCATCCCTACACTCACTCCATCTCCCTCCATCCCCACACTCACTCCATCACCCTCTCCCTCCATCCCCACACTCACTCCATCACCCTCCCCCTCCATTCCCCCACTCACTCCATCACCCCCCACGGGGTGTGTGGGGGGTGAGGGTGATGTTGTGGGTGTTGGGGATGTGTGGGGGGTGAGGGTGATGTTGTGGGTGTTGGGGGGGTATGGAGGGTGAGGGTGATGTTGTGGGTGTTGGGGGTGTGTGTGGGGTGAGGGTGATGTTGTGGGTGTTGGGGGGGAGCTGCTGTGTGTCCGTACAGAGTGTGTGACGCCAGTCTCATTGCTTCGGTCGGGAGAAATTGCCGCGATACTGTCTCCCTCCCCTCAGGGTCATAGGTTTAGGGTGAGAGGGGAAGGACATAAAACAGACCTAAGGGGTCACCATCCAGATGCCTCTTAAAGGGTGTATTTGTCCCAGCCTCCACCACATCCTCTGGCAGCTCATTCCATACACGTACCACCCTCTGCGTGAAACAGTTGCCCCCTAGGTCTCTTTTATATCTTTCCCTTCTCACCCTAAACCTATGCCCCTCTAGTTCTGGACTCCCCCACCCCAGGGAAAAGACTTTGCCCATTTATCCTATCCATGCCCCTCATAATTTTGTAAACTCGATAAGGTCACCCCTCAGCCTCCGACGCTCCAGGGAAAACAGCCCCAGCCTGTTCAGCCTCTCCCTGTAGCTCAAATCCTCCAACCCTGGCAACATCCTTGTAAATCTTTTCTGAACCCTTTCAAGTTTCACAACATCTTTCCGATAGGAAGGAGACCAGAATTGCACGCAATATTCCAACAGTGGCCTAACCAATGTCCTGTACAGCCGCAACATGACCTCCCAATTCCTGTACTCAATACTCTGACCAATAAAGGAAAGCATACCAAACGCCTTCTTCACTATCCTATCTACCTGCGACTCCACTTTCAAGGAGCTATGAACCTGCACTCCAAGGTCTCTTTGTTCAGGAACACTCCCTAGGATCTTACCATTAAGTGTATAAGTCCTGCTAAGATTTGCTTTCCCAAAATGCAGCACCTCGCATTTATCTGAATTAAACTCCATCTGCCACTTCTCAGCCCATTGGCCCATCTGGTCCAGATCCTGTTGTAATCTGAGGTAATCCTCTTCACTGTCCACTACACCTCCAATTTTGGTGTCATCTGCAAACTTACTAACTGTACCTCTTATGCTCGCATCCAAATCATTTATGTAAATGACAAAAAGTAGAGGGCCCAGCACCGATCCTTGTGGCACTCCACTGGTCACAAGCCTCCAGTCTGAAAAACAACCCTCCACCACCACCCTCTGTCTTCTACCTTTGAGCCAGTTCTGTATCCAAATGGCTAGTTCTCCCTGTATTCCATGAGAGCTAACCTTGCTAATCAGTCTCCCATGGGGAACCTTGTCGAATGCCTTACTGAAGTCCATATAGATCACATCTACAGCTCTGCCCTCATCAATCCTCTTTGTTACTTCCTCAAAAAACTCAATCAAGTTTGTGAGACATGAATTCCCATGCACAAAGCCATGTTGACTATCCCGAATCAGTCCTTGCCTTTCCAAATACATGTACATCCTGTCCCTCAGGATTCCCTCCAACAACTTGCCCACCACCGAGGTCAGGCTCACCGGTCTATAGTTCCCTGGCTTGTCCTTACCGCCCTTCTTAAACAGTGGCACCACGTTTGACAACCTCCAGTCTTCCGGCACCTCACCTGTGACTATCGATGATACAAATATCTCAGCAATAGGCCCAGCAATCACTTCTCTGGCTTCCCATGGAGTCCTCGGGGACACCTGATCAGGTCCTGGGGATTTATCCACTTTTAACCATTTCAAGACATCCAGCACTTCCTCCTCTGTAATCTGGACATTTTGCAAGATGTTACCATCTATTTCCCTACAGTCTATATCTTTAATATCCTTTTCCACAGTAAATACTGATGCAAAATGTTCATTTAGCATCTCCCCCATTTTCTGTGGCTCCGCAGAAAGGCCGCCTTGCTGATCTTTGAGGGGCCCTATTCTCTCCCGAGTTACCCTTTTGTCCTTAATATATTTGTAAAAACCCTTTGGATTCTCCTTAATTCTATTTGACAAAGCTATCTTATGTCCTCATTTTGTCCTCCTGATTTCCCTCTTAAGTGTACTCCTACTTCCTTTATACTCTTCTAAGCATTCACTCAATCTATCCTGCCTGTACCTGACATATGCTTCCTTCTTTTTATTAACCAAACCCTCAATTTCTTTAGTCATCCAGCATTCCCTATACCTACCAGCCTTCCCTTTCATCCTAACAGGAATATACTTTCTCTGGAATCTTGTTATCTCATTTCTGAAGGCTTCCCATTTTCCAGCCGTTGCTTTACCTGCGAACATCTGTCCCCAATCAGCTTTTGAAAGTTCTTGCCTAATACCGTCAAAATTGGCCTTTCTCCAATTTAGAACTTCAACTTTTAGATCTGGTCTATACTTTTCCATCATTATTTTAAAACAAATAGAATTATGGTCGCTGGCCCCAAAGTGTTCCCCCACTGACACCTCAGTCACCTGCCCTGCCTTATTTCCCAAGAGTAGGTCAAGTTTTGCACCTTCTCTAGTGGGTACATCCACATACTGAATCAGAAAATTGTCTTGTACGCACTAAGAAATTCCTCACCATCTAAACCTTTAACACCATGGCAGTCCCAGTCTATGTTTGGAAAGTTAAAATCCCCTACCATAACTACCCTATTATTCTTACAGATAGCTGAGATCTTACAAGTTTGTTTCTCAATTTCCCTCTGACTATTCGGGGGTCTATAATACAATCCCAATAAGGTGATCATCCCTTTCTTATTTCTCTGTTCCACCCAAATAACTTCCCTGGATGTATTTCCGGGAATATCCTCCCTCAGCACAGCTGTAATGCTATCCCTTATCAAAAATGCCATTCCCCCTCCTCTCTTGCCTCCCTTTCTATCCTTCCTATAGCATTTGTATCCTGGAACATTAAGCTGCCAATCCTGCCTATCCCTGAGCCATGTTTCCATAATTGTTATGATATCCCAGTCCCATGTTCCTAATCCATGCCCTGAATTCATCTGCCTTCCCTGTTAGGCCCCTTGCATTGAAATAAATGCAGTTTAATTTATTAGTCCTACATTGTCCCTGCCTGCCCTGACTGTTTGACTCACTTCCGTTCTCAGCTGTACCCGTCTCAGATCAATCTCTGTCCTCACTATCTCCCTGGGTCCCACCCCCACCTTACTCGTTTAAATCCTCCCAAGCAGTGCTAGCAAATTTCCCTGCCAGTATATTAGTCCCCTTCCAATTTAGGTGCAATCCGTCCTTCTTGGACAGGTCATTTCTACCCTAAATGTGATTCCAATGATCCAAAAATGTGAATCCTTCTCCCATACACCAGCTCCTCAGCCATGCATTCATCTGCTCTACCCTCCTATTCCTTTACTAGCTCGTAGCACTGGGAGTAATCCAGATATTACTACCCTTGAGGACCTCCTTTTTAAATTTCTGCCTAACTCTCTGTAATCTTCCTTCAGAATCTCAACCTTTTCCCTTCCTATGTTGTTCGCTCCAATGTGGACAATGACCTCCTGCTGGCCCCTCTCCCCCCGTGAGAACATTCTGCACCCTCTCTGAGACATCCTTGATCCTGGCACCAGGATTCTGACTTTTCTCTGCTGTTGGGGGGAAGCGGGCAATGAGTTGGCAGCGGGGGGACTGAGGGCGATTCTGAGACCCTGCCCCCTTCCCGAGTAAAGCTCTCGGCTTAGAGAGCCATGGGCCAATCTGCTCGGTTGTTGAACAGTCCCATTGAAACGATTGGTTCGCCAGCCTCCAACTGTCCCACCTGTTTGTTTCTAACAATGTCCCCTTCCTTTTCGGGGACTTCCTGAATGGGTTTCCTTCGAAATTCATCTTTTAGCAAACACAACAGGAAAAATGTCCCGCCACCAAGTCAGAACGTAATCCCAGTGGGAAACTCTCCCAACGTACTGTGTCTTAGTGAGATCGTAATCCCAGTGGGAAACCCTCCCAACGCACTGTGTCTTAGTGAGATCGTAATCCCAGTGGGAAACCCTCCCAACGCACTGTGTCTTAGTGAGGTCGTAATCCCAGTGGGAAACCCTCCCAACGCACTGTGTCTTAGTGAGATCGTAATCCCAGTGGGAAACCCTCCCAATTCACTGTGTCTTAGTGAGATCGTAATCCCAGTGGGAAACCCTCCCAATTCACTGTGTCTTAGTGAGATCGTAATCCCAGTGGGAAACCCTCCCAACGCACTGTCTCTGGTGAGTCAATTCAAAAGTTTTGATGGGTCAATTAAAAATGTCAAAACCAATAGATTTTTGAGTGACGTGGATTTGGGAAAATGGATTTCAGGAGGTGAGATGGAGTTAAGATACGTGAGTGTGTGTGTGTGAGTGTGAGTGTGAATGTGAGTGTGTGAGTGTGAATGTGAGTGTGTGAGTGTGTGTGAGTGTGTGTGTGTGTGTGTGTGTGTGAGAGAGAGTGTGAGGGTGTGAGTGTGTGTGAGTATGTGTGTGAGAGTGTTAGGGTGTGAGTGTGTGTGAGTGTGTCAGTGCGTGTGCGTGTGAGTGTGTGTGAGTGTGTGTGTGTGTCAGTGCGTGTGAGTGTGTGTGAGTGTGTGTGTGTGTCAGTGCGTGTGCGTGTGTCTGAGTGTGATTGTGTGTGTGTGTGTATATGTGTGTGTGTGTGAGTGTGTGTGTGTGAATGTGTGTGTGTGAGTGTGTGTGTGTGAGTGTGTGTGTGATTGTGAGTGTGTGTGTGTGTGATTGTGAGTGTGTGATTGTGTGTGTGATTGTGTGTGTGATAGTGAGTGTGTGTGTGTGATTGTGTGTGTGATTGTGAGTGTGTGTGTGTGAGTGTGTGTGTGAGTGTGTGTGTGAGTGTGTGTGTGAGTGTGAGTGTGAGTGTGAGTGTGATTGTGTGAGTGTGTGTGTGTGAGTGTGTGTGTGTGTGTGTGAGTGTGTGTGTGTGTGTGTGTGTGAGTGTGTGTGTGAGAGTGTGGAGAAAAGGAAGCCGCTCTGAGGGGCTGAATGGCCTCCTGAGGTGTGTTTGGTGCTGGATCCCTGTAACACCCCCCGGTCCCTCTCTCTCTCTGTTCTAGCTCCTGGTTCTCCAGCATCGGGAAGAATATCGGAGGATTCGGGAAGAAAGCAAAATGAAGGCTAGGAAAAGGGCGCGCGCATTCCCCACCCCATCCCCCCCGGTGGGCCCCCTCCCGCAGCCCCTCCCCCTCCCCCTCCCGGAGGGCCCCCTTCCCCTCACGCAGCCCCTCCCCCTCCCCCTCCCGGAGGGCCCCGTCGCTGTCCCCCTCCCCGTTCCCCACCTCCTCCCCATCACCACCCCCCTCCCCCACCCCAACCCCACCGCCCTGCCCTGGTACCACACGCCTGACCCCTTCTCCAGTTAACCACCGCGCGCGACCCTTCACCCCTCGAGGGTCCTCTTCGCCCATTCCCCGCCCCACAGCCCCCATCGGCAACCCCGCGGGGAGACACCACCCGCCCCTGCAAGAGAGGACCCCTCCCACCCGCTCCCACCCCAGAATCCGGGCCAAACCGCACAGGAAGAGCCCATTCCACATCGTCCGCCTCCCGTCTCGCACTGAGGTCAAGGTGGCACGCAGTCATCTCTATGTTTAGACTCCGCAGGGAGCGGCTGCTCCACGATACCCATCTCCAGCATCCATCCCGACCGGGTCACAGCTCCAGCTCTCGCCGTCTTGCTCGCTAATCCTGTACAGTGTCTCTCAGTTGTTGAAAAATTCCATTAAAACCATGTGTTTGACCAGCCACTGTCTGTCTCTTCAGTTTGTGTGAAACATTTACCTCAGCGAGTTCTGACAATGTCCCTTCCCTTCGGCGGAACGCTCGGAACGGTGTGTTTGCAAATTCATCAACGTTTTAGCAACATCGCAAACACAGCAGGAACCATTCCCAGCTCACTGTGTCTGAGTGAGACTGTAAACACAGCAGGAAGGATTCCCAGCTCACTGTGTCTGAGTGAGACAGTAAACACAGCAGGAACCATTCCCAGCTCACTGTGTCTGAGTGAGACTGTAAACACAGCAGGAACCATTCCCAGCTCACTGTGTCTGAGTGAGACAGTAAACACAGCAGGAACCATTCCCAGCTCACTGTGTCTGTGTGAGACAGTAAACACAGCAGGAACCATTCCCAGCTCACTGTGTCTGTGTGAGACAGTAAACACAGCAGGAACCATTCCCAGCTCACTGTGTCTGAGTGAGACTGTAAACACAGCAGGAAGGATTCCCAGCTCACTGTGTCTGAGTGAGACAGTAAACACAGCAGGAACCATTCCCAGCTCACTGTGTCTGAGTGAGACAGTAAACACAGCAGGAACCATTCCCAGCTCACTGTGTCTGAGTGAGACAGTAAACACAGCAGGAACCATTCCCAGCTCACTGTGTCTGAGTGAGACAGTAAACACAGCAGGAACCATTCCCAGCTCACTGTGTCTGAGTGAGAGTGGAAACACAGCAGGAACCATTCCCAGCTCACTGTGTCTGAGTGAGACTGTAAACACAGCAGGAACCATTCCCAGCTCACTGTGTCTGAGTGAGACAGTGAACACAGCAGGAACCATTCCCAGCTCACTGTGTCTGAGTGAGACAGTAAACACAGCAGGAAGGATTCCCAGCTCACTGTGTCTGAGTGAGACAGTAAACACAGCAGGAACCATTCCCAGCTCACTGTGTCTGAGTGAGACTGTAAACACAGCAGGAACCATTCCCAGCTCACTGTGTCTGAGTGAGACAGTAAACACAGCAGGAACCATTCCCAGCTCACTGTGTCTGTGTGAGACAGTAAACACAGCAGGAACCATTCCCAGCTCACTGTGTCTGTGTGAGACAGTAAACACAGCAGGAACCATTCCCAGCTCACTGTGTCTGAGTGAGACTGTAAACACAGCAGGAAGGATTCCCAGCTCACTGTGTCTGAGTGAGACAGTAAACACAGCAGGAACCATTCCCAGCTCACTGTGTCTGAATGAGACAGTAAACACAGCAGGAACCATTCCCAGCTCACTGTGTCTGAGTGAGACAGTAAACACAGCAGGAACCATTCCCAGCTCACTGTGTCTGAGTGAGACAGTAAACACAGCAGGAACCATTCCCAGCTCACTGTGTCTGAGTGAGAGTGGAAACACAGCAGGAACCATTCCCAGCTCACTGTGTCTGAGTGAGAGTGGAAACACTGTAGGAACCATTCCCAGCTCACTGTGTCTGAGTGAGACAGTAAACACAGCAGGAACCATTCCCAGCTCACTGTGTCTGAGTGAGACAGTGAACACAGCAGGAACCATTCCCAGCTCACTGTGTCTGAGTGAGACAGTAAACACAGCAGGAACCATTCCCAGCTCACTGTGTTTGAGTGAGAGTGGAAACACTGTACGAACCATTCCCAGCTCACTGTGTCTGAGTGAGACAGTAAACACAGCAGGAACCATTCCCAGCTCACTGTGTCTGAGTGAGAGTGGAAACACAGCAGGAACCATTCCCAGCTCACTGTGTCTGAGTGAGAGTGGAAACACTGTAGGAACCATTCCCAGCTCACTGTGTCTGAGTGAGACAGTAAACACAGCAGGAACCATTCCCAGCTCACTGTGTCTGAGTGAGACAGTAAACACAGCAGGAAGGATTCCCAGCTCACTGTGTCTGAGTGAGACAGTAAACACAGCAGGAACCATTCCCAGCTCACTGTGTCTGAGTGAGACAGGAAACACAGCAGGAACCATTCCCAGCTCACTGTGTCTGAGTGAGACAGTAAACACAGCAGGAACCATTCCCAGCTCACTGTGTCTGAGTGAGACAGTAAACACAGCAGGAACCATTCCCAGCTCACTGTGTCTGAGTGAGACTGTAAACACAGCAGGAACCATTCCCAGCTCACTGTGTCTGAGTGAGACAGTAAACACAGCAGGAACCATTCCCAGCTCACTGTGTCTGAGTGAGACTGTAAACACAGCAGGAACCATTCCCAGCTCACTGTGTCTGAGTGAGACAGTAAACACAGCAGGAACCATTCCCAGCTCACTGTGTCTGAGTGAGACTGTAAACACAGCAGGAAGGATTCCCAGCTCACTGTGTCTGAGTGAGACAGTAAACACAGCAGGAACCATTCCCAGCTCACTGTGTCTGAGTGAGACAGTAAACACAGCAGGAACCATTCCCAGCTCACTGTGTCTGAGTGAGACAGTAAACACATCAGGAAGGATTCCCAGCTCACTGTGTCTGAGTGAGACTGTAAACACAGCAGGAACCATTCCCAGCTCACTGTGTCTGAGTGAGACTGTAAACACAGCAGGAACCATTCCCAGCTCACTGTGTCTGAGTGAGACAGTGAACACAGCAGGAACCATTCCCAGCTCACTGTGTCTGAGTGAGACAGTAAACACATCAGGAAGGATTCCCAGCTCACTGTGTCTGAGTGAGACAGTAAACACAGCAGGAACCATTCCCAGCTCACTGTGTCTGAGTGAGACAGTAAACACAGCAGGATCTATTCCCAGCTCACTGTGTCTGAGTGAGACTGTAAACACAGCAGGAACCATTCCCAGCTCACTGTGTCTGAGTGAGACAGTAAACACAGCAGGAACCATTCCCAGCTCACTGTGTCTGAGTGAGACTGTAAACGCAGCAGGAACCATTCCCAGCTCACTGTGTCTGAGTGAGACAGTAAACACAGCAGGAAGGATTCCCAGCTCACTGTGTCTGAGTGAGACAGTAAACACAGCAGGAACCATTCCCAGCTCACTGTGTCTGAGTGAGACAGTAAACACAGCAGGAAGGATTCCCAGCTCACTGTGTCTGAGTGAGACAGTAAACACAGCAGGAACCATTCCCAGCTCACTGTGTCTGAGTGAGACAGTAAACACAGCAGGAACCATTCCCAGCTCACTGTGTCTGAGTGAGACAGTAAACACAGCAGGAAGGATTCCCAGCTCACTGTGTCTGAGTGAGACAGTAAACACAGCAGGAACCATTCCCAGCTCACTGTGTCTGAGTGAGACTGTAAACGCAGCAGGAACCATTCCCAGCTCACTGTGTCTGAGTGAGACAGTAAACACAGCAGGAAGGATTCCCAGCTCACTGTGTCTGAGTGAGACAGTAAACACAGCAGGAACCATTCCCAGCTCACTGTGTCTGAGTGAGACAGTAAACACAGCAGGAACCATTCCCAGCTCACTGTGTCTGAGTGAGACAGTAAACACAGCAGGAACCATTCTCAGCTCACTGTGTCTGAGTGAGACTGTAAACACAGCAGGAACCATTCCCAGCTCACTGTGTCTGAGTGAGAGTGGAAACACAGCAGGAAGGATTCCCAGCTCACTGTGTCTGAGTGAGACAGTGAACACAGCAGGAACCATTCCCAGCTCACTGTGTCTGAGTGAGACTGTAAACACAGCAGGAACCATTCCCAGCTCACTGTGTCTGAGTGAGACAGTAAACACAGCAGGAACAATTCCCAGCTCACTGTGTCTGAGTGAGAGTGGAAACACAGCAGGAAGGATTCCCAGCTCACTGTGTCTGAGTGAGACTGTAAACACAGCAGGAACCATTCCCAGCTCACTGTGTCTGAGTGAGACTGTAAACACAGCAGGAAGGATTCCCAGCTCACTGTGTCTGAGTGAGACAGTAAACACAGCAGGAACCATTCCCAGCTCACTGTGTCTGAGTGAGACAGTGAACACAGCAGGAACCATTCCCAGCTCACTGTGTCTGAGTGAGACTGTAAACACAGCAGGAACCATTCTCAGCTCACTGTGTCTGAGTGAGACTGTAAACACAGCAGGAACCATTCCCAGCTCACTGTGTCTGAGTGAGACAGTAAACACAGCAGGAACCATTCCCAGCTCACTGTGTCTGAGTGAGACTGTAAACACAGCAGGAAGGATTCCCAGCTCACTGTGTCTGAGTGAGACAGTGAACACAGCAGGAAGCATTCCCAGCTCACTGTGTCTGAGTGAGACAGTAAACACAGCAGGAACCATTCCCAGCTCACTGTGTCTGAGTGAGACAGTAAACACAGCAGGAACCATTCCCAGCTCACTGTGTCTGAGTGAGACAGTAAACACAGCAGGAACCATTCCCAGCTCACTGTGTCTGAGTGAGACAGTAAACACAGCAGGAACCATTCCCAGCTCACTGTGTCTGAGTGAGACAGTAAACACAGCAGGAACCATTCCCAGCTCACTGTGTCTGAGTGAGACAGTAAACACAGCAGGAACCATTCCCAGCTCACTGTGTTTGTGAGTGGAGCTGGTGATGTGATGGTCCTCTTTCAGGTGTCGTGTCCCAAGAGCCCACCTGATGTTCCTGTTTGAATCCCAACATGGGAGAGAGCACAATTTGAGTTCAATAACTGTCTGAAATTCAGAATCCAGTGATTCCATAGCGTCTTGTTGGAATTTGCCACCTGTGTCTCTTTGGAAAGGAAAATGCTCTTGTGATATAAAAGAGACCTACGGGGTAATGTTTTCACACAGAGGATGGTACGTGTATAGAATGAGCTGCCAGAGGAAGTGGTGGAGGCTGGTACAATTACAGCATTTAAAAGGCATCTGGATGGGTATATGAATAGGAAGGGTTTGGAGGGATATGGGCCGGGTGCTGGCAGGTGGGACTAGACTGGGTTGGGATATCTGGGTTAGCATGGACAGGTAGGGCCGAAGGGCCTGTTTCCGTGCTGTTCATCTCTCTGACTCTGTAAGTGTTGGGAAGTTCCTTGTGTCTCTCTGATCCTGCTCGGAGATGGACTATTTCCTTTCCTCTGAAAATGTGTTGCTGGAAAAGCGCAGCAGGTCAGGCAGCATCCAGGGAACAGAAGAATCGACCTTTCGGGCATGAGCCCTTCTTCAGGAATGAGGAAAGTGTGTCCAGCGGCTAAGATAAAAGGTAGGGAGGAGGGACTTGGGGGAGGGGCGTTGGAAATGCGATAGGTGGAAGGAGGTCAAGGTGAGGGTGATAGGCCGGAGTGGGGTGGGGGCGGAGAGGTCAGGAAGAAGATTGCAGGTTAGGAAGGCGGTGCTGAGTTCGAGGGATTTGACTGAGACAAGGTGGGGGGAGGGGAAATGAGGAAACTGGAGAAATCTGAGTTCATCCCTTGTGGTTGGAGGGTTCCGAGGCGGAAGATGAGTCGCTCTTCCTCCAGCCATCGTGTTACTATGGTCTGGCGATGGAGGAGTCCAAGGACCTGGATGTCCTTGGTGGAGTGGGAGGGGGAGTTGAAGTGTTGAGCCATGGGGTGGTTGGGTTGGTTGGTCCGGGTGTCCCAGAGGTGTTCTCTGAAACGTTCCGCAAGTAGGCGGCCTGTCTCCCCAATATAGAGGAGGCCACATCGGGTGCAGCGGATGCAATAAATGATGTATGTGGAGGTGCAGGTGAATCTGTGGCGGATATGGAAGGATCCCTTGGGGCCTTGGAGGGAAGTGAGGGGGGAGGTGTGGGCGCAAGTTTTGCATTTCTTGCGGTTGCAGGGGAAGGTGCCAGGAGTGGAGGTTTGGTTGGTGGGCCTGACGAGGGAGTCACGGAGGGAGTGGTCTTTCTGGAACACTGATAGGGGAGGGGAGGGAAATATATCCCTGGTGGTGGGGTCCGTTTGGAGGTGACGGAAGTGACGGCGGATGATGCGCTGTACATGGAGATTGGTGGGGTGGTAGGTGAGGACCAGTGGGGTTCTGTCCTGGTGGCGGTTGGAGGGGCGGGGCTCAAGGGCGGAGGAGCGGGAAGTGGAGGAGATGCGGTGGAGGACTCCTGACCACCCAACCCCCCCCACCCAGCATTAAAGAATTGGAAACGCACAATGTACCAGTGTCTTACCCGCCCCTCTGGGCAATTAGGGAGGGGTAATAACTGCTGCGCCTAGTCAGTGCCACCCTCACCCTGAGTGAATTCAACGGAAACCATATTGCGTTGTCATGCCCATATAGCCTGGGCTTTCAGAAGAGTGTGAAACACAACTAAAGTGGGGGGCGAACGCCTCTAACCTTTCCCTTTCACGCCTTGACCCTTCCAGAGTTGCATCCATGGCCCCTCTCCCCTCCCAGCAGAGACTGGAAGGGTGCAGTCTCACCACCAACAACCCCATTGCCATGGAGGGACGCCCACTCCCCCTTCCTGCTCGTTCCCCTCGCTCTCTGTGCCCCCTCACGGCACTCCAGCTGGTGGTCATTGCCCAAGCAGTCGTGGATCGTCCCATGGGGCACGGGACAACAGGATTCACTCCCCAAATTCATCCCAACGTTGACCCTCCAACCCCGGCAGCATCCTTGGAAATCTTTTCGGAATCCCTCCCTTCAGGTAACAGGGATACTGAGAATTGCACACTTCTTTAACCAATCCCATTGTCCTTCAGATAGAACCAGGAGCTGAGGTTGACCATTCGGCCACTCCAGCCTGCTAGCCCAGTCAATACCATTATGGCCACTCTCACCTCACTCCCTGCCCCCTTCCAAATGATCCTGCAACCCCGTTACTGGTTAAAAACCCAATTGTCTCCCCCTTAAATGTACTCTGTGTTGCAGCCTCCATCGCATTCTGGGGGGGTGGGGGGGTTGGTGGTTAGTGGGGGTGAGTCCCACAGATTTCCTCACCCTTTGGGAGAAGCCATTCATCCACATCTCTGTTTTACGTTGGTCTTAATCCAAAGACAATAACCTTTCATTCCCGATAGCCCCCCATGAGGACACACCCTCCCTATGCCAGCTCTCTTACAGAGTCATACAGCAGGAAACAGACCCTTCAGCCCTACCTGTCCATGCCGACCAGATATTCCAACCCAACCTAGTCCCACCTGCCAGCACCTGGCCCATATCCCCCCAAACCCTTCCTATTCATATGCCCATCCAAATGCCTCTTAAATGTTGCAATTGTACCAGCCTCCACCACATCCTCTGGCAGCTCATTCTACACACGTACCACCCTCTGTGTGATAAAGTTGCCCCTTAGGTCTCTTTTATATCTTTCCCCTCTCACCCTAAACCTATGCCCCTCTAGTTCTGGACTCCCTGACCCCAGGGAAAATACTTTGTCTATCTATCCTATCCGTGCCCCTCATAATTTTGTAAACCTCTATAAGGTCACCCCTCAGCCTCCGGCGCTCCAGGGAAAACAGCCCCAGCCTGTTCAGCCTCTCCCTGTAGCTCAAACCCTCCAACCCTGGCAACATCCTTGTAAAACTTTTCTGAACCCTTTCAAGTTTCACAACACCCTTCCTTCAGCAGGGAGACCAGAATTGCACGCAATATTCCAACAGTGGCCTAACCAATGTCCTGTACAGCCGCAACATGACCTCCCAACTCCTGTACTCAATACTCTGACCAATAAAGGAAAGCATACCAAACGCCTTCTTCACTATCCTATCTACCTGTGACTCCACTTTCAAGGAGCTATGAACCTGCACTCCAAGGTCTCTTTGTTCAGCAACACTCCCTAGGACCTTACCATTAAGTGTATAAGTCCTGCTAAGATTTGCTTTCCCAAAATGCAGCACATCGCATTTATCTGAATTAAACTCCATCTGCCACTTCTCAGCCCATTGGCCCATCTGGTCCAGATCCTGTTGTAATCGGAGGTAACCCTCTTCACTGTCCACTTTATCTCCAATTTTGGTGTCATCTGCAAACTTACTAACTGTACCTCTTATGCTCACATCCAAATCATTTATGTAAATGACAAAAAGTAGAGGGCCCAGCACCGATCCTTGTGGCACTCCACTGGTCACAGGCCTCCAGTCTGAAAAACAACACTTCACTACCACCCTCTGTCTTCTACCTTTGAGCCAGTTCTGTAGCCAGATGGCTAGTTCTCCCTGTATTCCATGAGATCTAACAGTGCAGGATAATATAAGATTTACCCTACCTCAATCTGATCCGCTCTCGTCCTTCTACACCCCAGAGCCAGACCGAACTGCTCGCTCTCTCTTCACAAGATGATTTCTTCGTCGCTGGAATCAACCTCATGAACTTGCTCTGTACTGCCTCTGATATAACCACAGTCCTCTGTCCGTAAACGGTGCAAGGCTGTACAACGGAGTGCAGAAACAAGAAGAGCTGAAAATGTGTTGCTGGAAAAGCGCAGCAGGTCAGGCAGCATCCAGGGAACAGGAGAATCGACGTTTCGGGCATAAGCCCTTCGTCAGGAATGCCCGAAACGTCGATTCTCCTGTTCCCTGGATGCTGCCTGACCTGCGCTGTTCCAGCAACACATTTTCAGCTCTGATCTCCAGCATCTGCAGACCCCGCTTTCTCCTCAAAGAAACAAGAAGGGCCCTTGTCCATTTACAGCAACACCTCCCAGTGTTTATTCTTTAAGCCTTGCCTATTACCTGCTGTACCAGTGTACAGAGGAACCTCGATTATCCAAAGGAGTTAGGCCTGGAGTATTGGGTTTGGGTAATCGAATGTTCGGACAATACAGTTTACCCAAGTATTGTTGGGATTGTCTGAAGTTCGGATAATCGCTGTTACTCTGCATTTCATACAAAGATACCCAGATTCCTCTGCACTGAAGTTTCCCTCCACCTAGATCAAAAACTGCCTTTCTATTCCCTCCTCCCCACCGGCTAAAATTATTAACCTCACACTCATCCACGTTAAACTCTGTCTGCTGTACTTTGGCCCACCCACCTGTCCATATCCACTGGCAAATTTCTTATTTGCAAATTTTCTTTCCCCTCCCCGCTTCCCAACCTCAGGGGGTGAGATGTAACGAAGGCATTCCAGACTCCGCAACGCGGTGGGAAACCTTTAATTAAAGTCTCAGCCTCCTGCCTGATAACCCACTTTTAAATGAGATGAACCTGAGCCGTGGAAAATAAAAACACTTTGAACTCGAGTGATGAGGCCTGGAGTTAAGATTCACCCAGTAATTCTTGTGCGGTTTAATTACCGCAGAGTCTGTCTCACGTCTCCTGCCTTTGTCAGGGGAGTCTGGGGGAGGTGGGGGGGAGGATGTGGTGCTCTGTGAGCCCACGCTCCACGGTCTGTTCCCCGGGACGCGCAGATATTGTCTGCACCTGGAGCACCACCGAACCGGTTAAAGGTGCTCATCGGCCTGCCCGAAACTTGCTGGTCTCCCAGAGCAGGGAGGTGACCCCTGACCCAATGCTGCAGACTGGCAGGTCCAGGACTATGTGCTGAGGGAGGCGCTACATCAATGCAGATACTGCCAAGCAGTGGCGGGGAAAGACTGAGGTCTCTCTGCTGAAGGGAACTGGGTTTGAAAAATGTGGCGCTGGAAAAGCACAGCAGGAATTCCCTTCTTCAGGAATCGTGCCCGAAACGTCGATTCTCCTGCTCCTCGGATGCTGCCTGGCCTGCTGTGTTTTTCCAGCACCGCATTTTTCAACTCTGGCACTCCAGCATCTGCAGACCTCACTTTCTCCTGAAGGGAACTGGGGGGGTCTGTTCAGTTATTGGGCCCACCCGGTGCCTCAAATTTGGGTAAATAGAGTCTGGTTCGATATCGAGATATATCAATCGAAATGTATAAATATCGATCGAGAAAGTTTTGATCTTGCAAGGAATGGAGGGATACAGGGAGAGTGCGGGTAAGTGGAGCTGCCCAGCAGTCATGATGGAATTGGGGAGTGCACTTAATGGGCCGAAAGGCCTTAACTACGCTCCTGTGGGTCAGAGTTCGCTCAATAAAGTCCAACATCTGATTCCTTACAGAACTGAACTGTGCACAGACACAAAGATATATTTTATGAATACAGTATATCTTTGAAGTGTAAAAGGAGGATTCTGTAAATTGATAGCAGCGTGTTTTTTTGAAGACAGCCCGTATAGCGCAGGGGGCACACTCTGACGCACACCCCCGTCAGAGGGGCTACCGAAGACAGGATTGTGGGAACTCAAGAGAAGGCAAGCTAATCTCTCCACCGTCTCCCCCCCACCCCCCCCCCCCCCGTCTCGTTCACGGCTTCATTGCAACACGCTTTGAGCGACACGAACAATTTGCGTTGATATAGCGCCTCTGATGCAGCAGGACCTCCGAGGAGGACCGGACAGCATTTGATAACCGGCCACACGGGGAGTGGTCTAGCACGGGAGAGCGAGAGCAAATCGGTCAGTTTTTGAGGGGCTGGACTGAATGAAAAAGCGAGACGGAGAGAGAGAGAGAGAGGGAGGAAGTGGAGATGTTTAAGGAGGGGGTTAACTGAGCTCAGGATACCCCTCCCCGTCCCCGGGGCAGCTGAACATACGGCGCCCAATGGCTGAGCGATGGGAAGGAGGGGATGCACCAGACACCAGGATTGGGGGGGGGTTACAGAGATAGGGAGGGGGTGTAGGGGCTGGAGGGGGTTACAGAGATAGGGAGGGGGTGTAGGGGCTGGAGGGGGTTACAGAGATAGGGAGGGGGTGTAGGGGCTGGAGGGGGTTACAGAGATAGGGAGGGGGAGTAGGGGCTGGAGGGGGTTACAGAGATAGGGAGGGTGTAGGGGCTGGAGGGGGTTACAGAGTTAGGGAGGGGGAGGGGGTGTAGGGGCTGGAGGGGGTTACACAGATAGGGAGGGTGTAGGGGCTGGAGGGGGTTACAGAGATAGGGAGGGGGAGGGGGTGTAGGGGCTGGAGGGGGTTACAGAGATAGGGAGGGGGAGGGGGTGTAGGGGCTGGAGGGGGTTACACAGATAGGGAGGGTGTAGGGGCTGGAGGGGGTTACAGAGATAGGGAGGGGGAGGGGGTGTAGGGGCTGGAGGGGGTTACAGAGATAGGGAGGGGGTGTAGGGGCTGGAGGGGGTTACAGAGATAGGGAGGGGGTGTAGAGGCTGTAAGGGGTTACAGAGATAGGGAGGGGGAGTAGGGGCTGGAGGGGGTTACAGAGATAGGGACAGGTGTAGGGGCTGGAGGGGGTTACAGAGAGAGGGAGGTGGTGTAGGGTCAGGAGGGGGTTCCAGAGATAGGGAGGGCGTGTAGGGACTGTCGGGGATTACAGAGATAGGGAGGTGGTGTAGGGACTGTTGGGGGTTACAGAGATAGGGAGGGGGTGTAGGGACCGGAGGGGGTTACAGAGATAGGGAGGGGGGGTAGGGACTGGAATGGGTTACAGAGATAGGGAGGGGGTGTAGGGGCTGGAGGGGGTTCCAGAGATAGGGAGGGAGTGTAGGGGCTGGAGGTGGTTACTGAGATAGGGAGGGGGTTTAGGGGCTGGAGGTGGTTACAGAGATAGGGAGGCGGTGTAGGGGCTGGAGGTGGTTACAGAGATAGGGAGGGAGTGTAGGGGCTGGAGGTGGTTACAGAGATAGGGAGGGGGTTTAGGGGCTGGAGGGTGTTACAGAGATAGGGAGGGGGTGTAGGGGCTGGAGGGGGGTGACAGAGATAGGGAGGTGGTGTAGGGGCTGGAGGTGGTTACAGAGATAGTGAGGGGGTGTAGGGATTGTCGGGGGTTACAGAGATAGGGAGGGAGTGTAGGGGCTGGAGGTGGTTACAGAGATAGGGAGGGGGTGTAGGGATTGTCGGGGGTTACAGAGATAGGGAGGGAGTGTAGGGGCTGGAGGTGGTTACAGAGATAGGGAGGGGGTCCAGGGGATTGTAATGTGCAGAGAAAACAGAAATGTTGTGGGTGAAAGGATTTCTGAGGTTGCTGTTGATGTGAAGCCTGGAGATGGTTACTGGGACATGTGGTAACTGGCACTGGAGAAATGATTCGAAATGGGAATTATGAAATGGCAGCTAGTGATGATAGCACCCTGCACAGACTGGGAGACAGCCATTGACCGCGATTCAACTACACTCCATTCACTACTAAACGGCCGCTTGTATTGACCTGCGGGAGTTTAATAAAGGCTTCAATCATATATACACACACTGCAATTTCCACAGCACCTAATAATAACTCCCACAGATAATCACAGAGCAGCAGGAAGCTCGACACAGACAGAGAATAAATTACTGGAAAGAACATCAAACACAAGGCTGAGCAACTCGCGACGTCAGGGTCATGTACACTTGGCTGATGGGAAACACAACAACGAGGTGAAACACAGACACACTTAACTTCAAAACAGACAGTAACAGGGAGGAAACAGAGCTCTCACTGTGTGTGTCTCAGTGACACGGTGGGTGATTCCCTCTCTCACTGTGTCTCAGTGACACGGTGGGGGATTCCCTCTCTCACTGTGTGTGTCTCAGTGACACGGTGGGGGATTCCCTCTCTCACTGTGTGTATCTCAGTGACACGGTGGGGGATTCCCTCTCTCACTGTGTCTCAGTGACACGGTGGGGGATTCCCTCTCTCACTGTGTGTGTCTCAGTGACACGGTGGGGGATTCCCTCTCTCACTGTGTGTGTCTCAGTGACACGGTGGGGGATTCCCTCTCTCACTGTGTGTGTCTCAGTGACAGGGTGAGGGATTCCCTCTCTCACTGTGTGTGTCTCAGTGACACGGTGGGGGATTCCCTCTCTCACTGTGTGTGTCTCAGTGACACGGTGGGGGATTCCCTCTCTCACTGTGTGTGTCTCAGTGACACGGTGGGGGATTCCCTCTCTCACTATGTGTGTCTCAGTGACACGGTGGGGGATTCCCTCTCTCACTGTGTGTGTCTCAGTGACACGGTGGGGGATTCCCTCTCTCACTGTGTGTGTCAGTGACACGGTGGGGGATTCCCTCTCTCACTGTGTGTGTCTCAGTGACACGGTGGGGGATTCCCTCTCTCACTGTGTGTGTCTCAGTGACACGGTGGGGGATTCCCTCTCTCACTGTGTGTGTCTCAGTGACACGGTGGGGGATTCCCTCTCTCACTGTGTGTGTCAGTGACACGGTGGGGGATTCCCTCTCTCACTGTGTGTGTCTCAGTGACACGGTGAGGGATTCCCTCTCTCACTGTGTGTGTCTCAGTGACACGGTGGGGGATTCCCTCTCTCACTGTGTGTGTCTCAGTGACACGGTGGGGGATTTCCTCTCTCACTGTGTGTGTCTCAGTGACAGGGTGGGGGATTCCCTCTCTCACTGTGTCTCAGTGACACGGTGGGGGATTCCCTCTCTCACTGTGTGTGTCTCAGTGACACGGTGGGGGATTTCCTCTCTCACTGTGTGTGTCTCAGTGACACGGTGGGGGATTCCCTCTCTCACTGTGTCTCAGTGACACGGTGGGGGATTCCCTCTCTCACTGTGTGTGTCTCAGTGACACGGTTGGGGATTCCCTCTCTCACTGTGTGTGTCTCAGTGACACGGTGGGGGATTCCCTCTCTCACTGTGTGTGTCTCAGTGACAGGGTGGGGGATTCCCTCTCTCACTGTGTGTGTCTCAGTGACACGGTGAGGGATTCCCTCCCTCACTGTGTGTGTCTCAGTGAGACGGTGGGGGATTCCCTCACTCACTGTGTGTGTCTCAGTGACACGGTGGGGGATTCCCTCTCTCACTGTGTGTGTCTCAGTGACACGGTGAGGGATTCCCTTTCTCACTGTGTGTGTCTCAGTGACACCGTGGGGGATTCCCTCTCTCACTGTGTGTGTCTCAGTGACACGGTGGGGGATTCACTCTCTCACTGTGTGTGTCTCAGTGACACGTTGCGGGATTCCCTCTCTCACTGTGTGTGTCTCAGTGACACGGTGGGGGATTCCCTCTCTCACTGTGTGTGTCTCAGTGACAGGGTGGGGGATTCCCTCTCTCACTGTGTCTCAGTGACACGGTGGGGGATTCCCTCTCTCACTGTGTGTGTCTCAGTGACAGGGTGGGGGATTCCCTCTCTCACTGTGTGTGTCTCAGTGACACGGTGGGGGATTCCCTCTCTCACTGTGTCTCAGTGACACGGTGGGGGATTCCCTCTCTCACTGTGTGTGTCTCAGTGACACGGTGGGGGATTCCCTCTCTCACTGTGTGTGTCTCAGTGACACGGTGGGGGATTCCCTCTCTCACTGTGTCTCAGTGACACGGTGGGGGATTCCCTCTCTCACTGTGTGTGTCTCAGTGACACGGTGGGGGATTCCCTCTCTCACTGTGTGTGTCTCAGTGACACGGTGGGGGAATCCCTCTCTCACTGTGTCTCAGTGACACGATGGGGGATTCCCTCTCTCACTGTGTGTGTCTCAGTGACACGGTGGGGGATTCCCTCTCTCACTGTGTGTGTCTCAGTGACACGGTGGGGGATTCCCTCTCTCACTGTGTGTGTCTCAGTGACACGGTGGGGGATTCCCTCTCTCACACTGTGTGTCTCAGTGACACGGTGGGGGATTCCCTCTCTCACTGTGTGTGTCTCAGTGACACGGTGGGGGATTCCCTCTCTCACCGTGTGTGTCTCAGTGACACGGTGGGGGATTCCCTCTCTCACTGTGTGTGTCTCAGTGACTCGGTGGGGGATTCCCTCTCTCACCGTGTGTGTCTCAGTGACACGGTGGGGGATTCCCTCTCTCACTGTGTGTGTCTCAGTGACACGGTGGGGGATTCCCTCTCTCACTGAGTGTGTCTCTGTGACACGGCCGGGGATTCCCTCTCTCACTGTGTGTGTCTCAGTGACACGGTGGGGGATTCCCTCTCTCACTGTGTGTGTCTCAGTGACACGGTGGGGGATTCCCTCTCTCACTGTGTCTCAGTGACACGGTGGGGGATTCCCTCTCTCACTGTGTCTCAGTGACACGGTGGGGGATTCCCTCTCTCACTGTGTGTGTCTCAGTGACACGGTGGGGGATTCCCTCTCTCACTGTGTGTGTCTCAGTGACACGGTGGAGGATTCCCTCTCTCACTGTGTGTGTCTCAGTGACACGGTGGGGGATTCCCTCTCTCACTGTGTGTGTCTCAGTGACACGGTCGGGGATTCCCTCTCTCACTGTGTCTCTGTGACACGTTGGGGGATTCCCTCTCTCACTGTGTCTCAGTGACATGGTGGGGGATTCCCTCTCTCAGTGTGTGTGTCTCAGTGACACGGTGAGGGATTCCCTCTCTCACTGTGTGTGTCTCAGTGACACGGTGGGGGATTCCCTCTCTCACTGTGTGTGTCTCAGTGACACGGTCGGGGATTCCCTCTCTCACTGTGTCTCAGTGACACGTTGGGGGATTCCCTCTCTCACTGTGTCTCAGTGACATGGTGGGGGATTCCCTCTCTCACTGTGTGTGTCTCAGTGACACAGTGAGGGATTCCCTCTCTCACTGTGTGTGTCTCAGTGACACGGTGGGGGATTCCCTCTCTCACTGCGAGTGTCTCAGTGACACGGTGGGGGATTCCCTCTCTCACTGTGTGTGTCTCAGTGACACGGTGGGGGATTCCCTCTCTCACTGTGTCTCAGTGACACGGTGGGGGATTCCCTCTCTCACTGTGTCTCAGTGACACGGTGGGGGATTCCCTCTCTCACTGTGTGTGTCTCAGTGACACGGTGGGGGATTCCCTCTCTCACTGTGTGTGTCTCAGTGACACGGTGGGGGATTCCCTCTCTCACTGTGTCTCAGTGACACGGTGGGGGATTCCCTCTCTCACTGTGTCTCAGTGACACGGTGGGGGATTCCCTCTCTCACTGTGTGTGTCTCAGTGACACGGTGGGGGATTCCCTCTCTCACTGTGTGTGTCTCAGTGACACGGTGGGGCATTCCCTCTCTCACTGTGTGTGTCTCAGTGACACGGTGAAGGATTCCCTCTCTCACTGTGTCTCAGTGACACGGTGGGGGATTCCCTCTCTCACTGTGTCTCAGTGACACGGTGGGGGATTCCCTCTCTCACTGTGTCTCAGTGACACGGTGGGGGATTCCCTCTCTCACTGTGTCTCAGTGACACGGTGGGGGATTCCCTCTCTCACTGTGTGTGTCTCAGTGACACGGTGGGGGATTCCCTCTCTCACTGTGTCTCAGTGACACGGTGGGGGATTCCCTCTCTCACTTTGTGTGTCTCAGTGACACGGTGAGGGATTCCCTCTCTCACTGTGTGTGTCTCAGTGACGCGGTGGGGGATTCCCTCTCTCACTGTGTGTGTCTCAGTGACACGGTGGGGGATTCCCTCTCTCACTGTGTGTGTCTCAGTGACACGGTGGGGGATTCCCTCTCTCACTGTGTGTGTCTCAGTGACACGGTGGGGGATTCCCTCCCTCACTGTGTCTCAGTGACACGGTGGGGGATTCCCTCTCTCACTTTGTGTGTCTCAGTGACACGGTGGGGGATTCCCTCTCTCACTGTGTGTGTCTCAGTGACGCGGTGGGGGATTCCCTCTCTCACTGTGTGTGTCTCAGTGACACGGTGGGGGATTCCCTCTCTCACTGTGTGTGTGTCAGTGACACGGTGGGGGATTCCCTCTCTCACTGTGTGTGTCTCAGTGACACGGTGGGGGATTCCCTCTCTCACTGTGTGTGTGTCAGTGACACGGTGGGGGATTCCCTCTCTCACTGTGTGTGTCTCAGTGACACGGTGGGGGATTCCCTCTCTCACTGTGTGTGTGTCAGTGACACGGTGGGGGATTCCCTCTCTCACTGTGTGTGTCTCAGTGACACGGTGGGGGATTCCCTCTCTCACTGTGTGTGTCTCAGTGACACGGTGGGGGATTCCCTCTCTCACTGTGTCTCAGTGACACGGTGGGGGATTCCCTCTCTCACTGTGTGTGTCTCAGTGACACGGTGGGGGATTCCCTCTCTCACTGTGTGTGTCTCAGTGACACGGTGGGGGATTCCCTCTCTCACTGTGTGTGTCTCAGTGACACGGTGAGGGATTCCCTCTCTCACTGTGTGTGTGTCAGTGACACGGTGGGGGATTCCCTCTCTCACTGTGTGTGTCTCAGTGACACGGTGGGGGATTCCCTCTCTCACTGTGTGTGTCTCAGTGACACGGTGGGGGATTCCCTCTCTCACTGTGTGTGTCTCAGTGACGCGGTGGGGGATTCCCTCTCTCACTGTGTCCCAGTGACACGGTGGGGGATTCCCTCTCTCACTGTGTGTGTCTCAGTGACACGGTGGGGGATTCCCTCTCTCACTGTGTGTGTCTCAGTGACACGGTGGGGGATTCCCTCTCTCACTGTGTCTCAGTGACACGGTGGGGGATTCCCTCTCTCACTGTGTGTGTCTCATTGACACGGTGGGGGATTCCCTCTCTCACTGTGTGTGTCTCAGTGACACGGTGTGGGATTCCCTCTCTCACTGTGTGTGTCTCAGTGACACGGTGGGGGATTCCCTCTCTCACTGTGTGTGTCTCAGTGACACGGTGGGGGATTCCCTCTCTCACTGTGTGTGTCTCAGAGACACGGTGGGGGATTCCCTCTCTCACTGTGTGTGTCTCAGTGACACGGTGGGGGATTCCCTCTCTCACTGTGTGTGTCTCAGTGACACGGTGGGGGATTCCCTCTCTCATTGTGTGTGTCTCAGAGACACGGTGGGGGATTCCCTCTCTCACTGTGTCTCAGTGACACGGTGTGGGATTCCCTCACTCACTGTGTGTGTCTCAGTGACGGGGTGGGGGATTCCCTCTCTCACTGTGTGTGTCTCAGAGACACGGTGGGGGATTCCCTCTCTCACTGTGTCTCAGTGACGCGGCGGGGGATTCCCTCTCTCACTGTGTGTGTCTCAGTGACGCGGTGTGGGATTCCCTCTCTCAATGTGTGTGTCTCAGTGACACGGTGGGGGATTCCCTCACTCACTGTGTCTCAGTGACACGGTGTGGGATTCCCTCTCTCACTGTGTGGGTCTCAGTGACACGGTGGGGGATTCCCTCTCTCACTGTGTGTGTCTCAGAGACACGGTGGGGGATTCCCTCTCTCACTGTGTCTCAGTGACGCGGCGGGGGATTCCCTCTCTCACTGTGTGTGTCTCAGTGACGCGGTGTGGGATTCCCTCTCTCAATGTGTGTGTCTCAGTGACACGGTGGGGGATTCCCTCACTCACTGTGTCTCAGTGACACGGTGTGGGATTCCCTCTCTCACTGTGTGTGTCTCAGTGTCACGGTGGGGGATTCCCTCTCTCACTGTGTGTGTCTCAGTGACACGGTGAGGGATTCCCTCTCTCACTGTGTGTGTCTCAGTGACACGGTGGGGGATTCCCTCTCTCACTGTGTGTGTCTCAGTGACACGGTGGGGGATTCCCTCTCTCACTGTGTCTCAGTGACACGGTGTGGGATTCCCTCACTCACTGTGTGTGTCTCAGTGACACGGTGGGGGATTCCCTCTCTCACTGTGTGTGTCTCAGTGACACGGTGGGGGATTCCCTCTCTCACTGTGTCTCAGTGACACGGTGTGGGATTCCCTCTCTCACTGTGTGTGTCTCAGTGACGCGGTGGGGGATTCCCTCTCTCACTGTGTGTGTCTCAGAGACACGGTGGGGGATTCCCTCTCTCACTGTGTCTCAGTGACACGGTGGGGGATTCCCTCTCTCACTGTGTGTGTCTCAGTGACGCGGTGGGGGATTCCCTCTCTCACTGTGTGTGTCTCAGTGACGCGGCGGGGGATTCCCTCTCTCACTGTGTCTCAGTGACACGGTGGGGGATTCCCTCTCTCACTGTGTGTGTCTCAGTGACACGGTGGGGGATTCCCTCTCTCACTGTGTCTCAGTGACGCGGGGGGGGGTTCCCTCTCTCACTGTGTCTCAGTGACACGGTGGGGGATTCCCTCTCTCACTGTGTCTCAGTGACACGGTGGGGGATTCCCTCTCTCACTGTGTGTGTCTCAGTGACACGGTGGGGGATTCCCTCTCTCACTGTGTGTGTCTCAGTGACACGGTGAGGGATTCCCTCTCTCACTGTGTCTCAGTGACACGGTGGGGGATTCCCTCTCTCACTGTGTGTGTCTCAGTGACACGGTGGGGGATTCCCTCTCTCACTGTGTGTGTCTCAGTGACACGGTGGGGGATTCCCTCTCTCACTGTGTCTCAGTGACACGGTGGGGGATTCCCTCTCTCACTGTGTGTGTCTCAGTGACACGGTGGGGGATTCCCTCTCTCACTGTGTCTCAGTGACACGGTGGGGGATTCCCTCTCTCACTGTGTGTGTCTCAGTGACACGGTGGGTGATTCCCTCTCTCACTGTGTGTGTCTCAGTGACACGGTGGGTGATTCCCTCTCTCACTGTGTGTGTCTCAGTGACACGGTGGGGGATTCCCTCTCTCACTGTGTCTCAGTGACACGGTGGGTGATTCCCTCTCTCACTGTGTGTGTCTCAGTGACACGGTGGGGGATTCCCTCTCTCACTGTGTGTGTCTCAGTGACACGGTGGGTGATTCCCTCTCTCACTGTGTGTGTCTCAGTGACACGGTGGGGGATTCCCTCTCTCACTATGTGTGTCTCAGTGACACGGTGGGGGATTCCCTCTCTCACTGTGTCCCAGTGACACGGTGGGGGATTCCCTCTCTCACTGTGTGTGTCTCAGTGACACGGTGGGGGATTCCCTCTCTCACTGTGTGTGTCTCAGTGACACGGTGGGGGATTCCCTCTCTCACTGTGTGTGTCTCAGTGACACGGTGGGGGATTCCCTCTCTCACTGTGTGTGTCTCAGTGACACGGTGTGGGATTCCCTCTCTCACTGTGTGTGTCTCAGTGACACGGTGGGGGATTCCCTCTCTCACTGTGTGTGTCTCAGTGACACGGTGTGGGATTCCCTCTCTCACTGTGTGTGTCTCAGTGACACGGTGTGGGATTCCCTCTCTCACTGCGAGTGTCTCAGTGACACGGTGGGGGATTCCCTCTCTCACTGTGTGTGTCTCAGTGACACGGTGGGGGATTCCCTCCCTCACTGTGTGTGTCTCAGTGACACGGTGGGGGATTCCCTCTCTCACTGTGTGTGTCTCAGTGACACGGTGGGGGATTCCCTCTCTCACTGTGTGTGTCTCAGTGACACGGTGGGGGATTCCCTCTCTCACTGTGTGTGTCTCAGTGACACGGTGGGGGATTCCCTCTCTCACTGAGTCTAAGGGACACAGTGGGGGATTCCCTCTCTCACTGTGTGTGTCTCAGTGACACGGTGGGGGATTCCCTCTCTCACTGTGTGTGTCTCAGTGACACGGTGGGGGATTCCCTCTCTCACTGTGTGTGTCTCAGTGACACGGTGTGGGATTCCCTCTCTCACTGTGTGTGTCTCAGTGACACGGTGGGGGATTCCCTCTCTCACTGTGTGTGTCTCAGTGACACGGTGGGGGATTCCCTCTCTCACTGTGTCTCAGTGACACGGTGGGGGATTCCCTCTCTCACTGTGTGTGTCTCAGTGACACGGTGAGGGATTCCCTCTCTCACTGTGTGTGTCTCAGAGACACGGTGGGGGATTCCCTCTCTCACTGTGTCTCAGTGACACGGTGTGGGATTCCCTCACTCACTGTGTGTGTCTCAGTGACAGGGTGGGGGATTCCCTCTCTCACTGTGTCTCAGTGACACGGTGTGGGATTCCCTCACTCACTGTGTGTGTCTCAGTGACGCGGTGGGGGATTCCCTCTCTCACTGTGTGTGTCTCAGAGACACGGTGGGGGATTCCCTCTCTCACTGTGTCTCAGTGACGCGGCGGGGGATTCCCTCTCTCACTGTGTGTGTCTCAGTGACGCGGTGTGGGATTCCCTCTCTCAATGTGTGTGTCTCAGTGACACGGTGAGGGATTCCCTCTCTCACTGTGTGTGTCTCAGAGACACGGTGGGGGATTCCCTCTCTCACTGTGTCTCAGTGACACGGTGTGGGATTCCCTCACTCACTGTGTGTGTCTCAGTGACACGGTGAGGGATTCCCTCTCTCACTGTGTGTGTCTCAGAGACACGGTGGGGGATTCCCTCTCTCACTGTGTCTCAGTGACACGGTGTGGGATTCCCTCACTGACTGTGTGTGTCTCAGTGACACGGTGGGGGATTCCCTCTCTCACTGTGTCTCAGTGACACGGTGTGGGATTCCCTCTCTCACTGTGTGTGTCTCAGTGACGCGGTGGGGGATTCCCTCTCTCACTGTGTGTGTCTCAGAGACACGGTGGGGGATTCCCTCTCTCACTGTGTCTCAGTGACGCGGCGGGGGATTCCCTCTCTCACTGTGTCTCAGTGACACGGTGGGGGATTCCCTCTCTCACTGTGTGTGTCTCAGTGACACGGTGGGGGATTCCCTCTCTCACTGTGTGTGTCTCAGTGACACGGTGGGGGATTCCCTCTCTCTCTGTGTCTCAGTGACACGTTGGGGGATTCCCTCTCTCACTGTGTCTCAGTGACACGGTGGGGGATTCCCTCTCTCACTGTGTGTGTCTCAGTGACACGGTGGGGGATTCCCTCTCTCACTATGTGTGTCTCAGTGACACGGTGGGGGATTCCCTCTCTCACTGTGTCCCAGTGACACGGTGGGGGATTCCCTCTCTCACTGTGTGTGTCTCAGTGACACGGTGGGGGATTCCCTCTCTCACTGTGTGTGTCTCAGTGACACGGTGTGGGATTCCCTCTCTCACTGCGAGTGTCTCAGTGACACGGTGGGGGATTCCCTCTCTCACTGTGTCTCAGTGACACGGTGGGGGATTCCCTCTCTCACTGTGTGTGTCTCAGTGACACGGTGGGGGATTCCCTCTCTCACTATGTGTGTCTCAGTGACACGGTGGGGGATTCCCTCTCTCACTGTGTCCCAGTGACACGGTGGGGGATTCCCTCTCTCACTGTGTGTGTCTCAGTGACACGGTGGGGGATTCCCTCTCTCACTGTGTGTGTCTCAGTGACACGGTGTGGGATTCCCTCTCTCACTGTGTGTGTCTCAGTGACACGGTGTGGGATTCCCTCTCTCACTGTGTGTGTCTCAGTGACACGGTGTGGGATTCCCTCTCTCACTGTGTCTCAGTGACACGGTGGGGATTCCCTCTCTCACTGTGTGTGTCTCAGTGACACGGTGGGGGATTCCCTCTCTCACTGTGTGTGTCTCAGTGACACGGTGTGGGATTCCCTCTCTCACTGTGTGTGTCTCAGTGACACGGTGTGGGATTCCCTCTCTCACTGCGAGTGTCTCAGTGACACGGTGGGGGATTCCCTCTCTCACTGTGTGTGTCTCAGTGACACGGTGGGGGATTCCCTCCCTCACTGTGTGTGTCTCAGTGACACGGTGGGGGATTCCCTCTCTCACTGTGTGTGTCTCAGTGACACGGTGGGGGATTCCCTCTCTCACTGTGTGTGTCTCTGTGACACGGTGGGGGATTCCCTCTCTCACTCTGTGCGTCTCAGTGACACGGTGTGGGATTCCCTCTCTCACTGTGTGTGTCTCAGTGACACGGTGGGGGATTCCCTCTCTCACTGTGTGTGTCTCAGTGACACGGTGGGGGATTCCCTCTCTCACTGAGTCTAAGTGACACGGTGGGGGATTCCCTCTCTCACTGTGTGTGTCTCAGTGACACGGTGGGGGATTCCCTCTCTCACTGTGTGTGTCTCAGTGACACGGTGGGGGATTCCCTCTCTCACTGAGTCTAAGGGACACAGTGGGGGATTCCCTCTCTCACTGTGTGTGTCTCAGTGACACGGTGGGGGATTCCCTCTCTCACTGTGTGTGTCTCAGTGACACGGTGGGGGATTCCCTCTCTCACTGTGTGTGTCTCAGTGACACGGTGTGGGATTCCCTCTCTCACTGTGTGTGTCTCAGTGACACGGTGGGGGATTCCCTCTCTCACTGTGTGTGTCTCAGTGACACGGTGTGGTATTCCCTCTCTCACTGTGTGTGACTCAGTGACACGGTGGGGGATTCCCTCTCTCACTGTGTGTGTCTCTGTGACACGGTGGGGGATTCCCTCTCTCACTGTGTGTGTCTCAGTGACACGGTCTGGGATTCCCTCTCTCACTGTGTGTGTCTCAGTGACACGGTGGGGGATTCCCTCTCTCACTGTGTGTGTCTCAGTGACACGGTGGGGGATTCCCTCTCTCACTGAGTCTAAGTGACACGGTGGGGGATTCCCTCTCTCACTGTGTGTGTCTCAGTGACACGGTGGGGGATTCCCTCTCTCACTGTGTGTGTCTCAGTGACACGGTGGGGGATTCCCTCTCTCACTGTGTGTGTCTCAGTGACACGGTGGGGGATTCCCTCTCTCACTGTGTCTCAGTGACACGGTGGGGGATTCCCTCTCTCACTGTGTGTGTCTCAGTGACGCGGTGGGGGATTCCCTCTGTCACTGTGTCTCAGTGACACGGTGGGGGATTCCCTCTCTCACTGTGTGTGTCTCAGTGACACGGTGGGGGATTCCCTCTCTCACTGTGTGTGTCTCAGTGACACGGTGGGGGATTCCCTCTCTCACTGTGTCTCAGTGACACGGTGGGGGATTCCCTCTCTCACTGTGTGTGTCTCAGTGACACGGTGGGGGATTCCCTCTCTCACTGTGTGTGTCTCAGTGACACGGTGTGGGATTCCCTCTCTCACTGTGTGTGTCTCAGTGACACGGTGTGGGATTCCCTCTATCACTGTGTGTGTCTCAGTGACACGGTGTGGGATTCCCTCTCTCACTGCGAGTGTCTCAGTGACACGGTGGGGGATTCCCTCTCTCACTGTGTGTGTCTCAGTGACACGGTGGGGGATTCCCTCTCTCACTGTGTGTGTCTCAGTGACACGGTGTGGGATTCCCTCTCTCACTGTGTGTGTCTCAGTGACACGGTGGGGGATTCCCTCTCTCACTGTGTGTGTCTCAGTGACACGGTGTGGGATTCCCTCTCTCACTGTGTGTGTCTCAGTGACACGGTGTGGGATTCCCTCTCTCACTGCGAGTGTCTCAGTGACACGGTGGGGGATTCCCTCTCTCACTGTGTGTGTCTCAGTGACACGGTGGGGGATTCCCTCCCACACTGTGTGTGTCTCAGTGACACGGTGGGGGATTCCCTCTCTCACTGTGTGTGTCTCAGTGACACGGTGGGGGATTCCCTCTCTCACTGTGTGTGTCTCAGTGACACGGTGGGGGATTACCTCTCTCACTGTGTGTGTCTCAGTGACACGGTGGGGGATTCCCTCTCTCACTGAGTCTAAGGGACACAGTGGGGGATTCCCTCTCTCACTGTGTGTGTCTCAGTGACACGGTGGGGGATTCCCTCTCTCACTGTGTGTGTCTCAGTGACACGGTGGGGGATTCCCTCTCTCACTGTGTGTGTCTCAGTGACACGGTGTGGGATTCCCTCTCTCACTGTGTGTGTCTCAGTGACACGGTGGGGGATTCCCTCTCTCACTGTGTGTGTCTCAGTGACACGGTGGGGGATTCCCTCTCTCACTGTGTCTCAGTGACACGGTGGGGGATTCCCTCTCTCACTGTGTGTGTCTCAGTGACACGGTGAGGGATTCCCTCTCTCACTGTGTGTGTCTCAGAGACACGGTGGGGGATTCCCTCTCTCACTGTGTCTCAGTGACACGGTGTGGGATTCCCTCACTCACTGTGTGTGTCTCAGTGACAGGGTGGGGGATTCCCTCTCTCACTGTGTCTCAGTGACACGGTGTGGGATTCCCTCACTCACTGTGTGTGTCTCAGTGACGCGGTGGGGGATTCCCTCTCTCACTGTGTGTGTCTCAGAGACACGGTGGGGGATTCCCTCTCTCACTGTGTCTCAGTGACACGGCGGGGGATTCCCTCTCTCACTGTGTGTGTCTCAGTGACGCGGTGGGGGATTCCCTCTCTCACTGTGTGTGTCTCAGAGACACGGTGGGGGATTCCCTCTCTCACTGTGTCTCAGTGACACGGTGTGGGATTCCCTCTCTCACTGTGTGTGTCTCAGTGACGCGGTGGGGGATTCCCTCTCTCACTGTGTGTGTCTCAGAGACACGGTGGGGGATTCCCTCTCTCACTGTGTCTCAGTGACGCGGCGGGGGATTCCCTCTCTCACTGTGTCTCAGTGACACGGTGGGGGATTCCCTCTCTCACTGTGTGTGTCTCAGTGACACGGTGGGGGATTCCCTCTCTCACTGTGTCCCAGTGACACGGTGGGGGATTCCCTCTCTCACTGTGTGTGTCTCAGTGACACGGTGGGGGATTCCCTCTCTCACTGTGTGTGTCTCAGTGACACGGTGTGGGATTCCCTCTCTCACTGCGAGTGTCTCAGTGACACGGTGGGGGATTCCCTCTCTCACTGTGTGTGTCTCAGTGACACGGTGTGGGATTCCCTCTCTCACTGCGAGTGTCTCAGTGACACGGTGAGGGATTCCCTCTCTCACTATGTGTGTCTCAGTGACACGGTGGGGGATTCCCTCTCTCACTGTGTCCCAGTGACACGGTGGGGGATTCCCTCTCTCACTGTGTGTGTCTCAGTGACACGGTGGGGGATTCCCTCTCTCACTGTGTGTGTCTCAGTGACACGGTGTGGGATTCCCTCTCTCACTGTGTGTGTCTCAGTGACACGGTGTGGGATTCCCTCTCTCACTGTGTGTGTCTCAGTGACACGGTGTGGGATTCCCTCTCTCACTGTGTCTCAGTGACACGGTGGGGATTCCCTCTCTCACTGTGTGTGTCTCAGTGACACGGTGGGGGATTCCCTCTCTCACTGTGTGTGTCTCAGTGACACGTGTGGGATTCCCTCTCTCACTGTGTGTGTCTCAGTGACACGGTGTGGGATTCCCTCTCTCACTGCGAGTGTCTCAGTGACACGGTGGGGGATTCCCTCTCTCACTGTGTGTGTCTCAGTGACACGGTGGGGGATTCCCTCCCTCACTGTGTGTGTCTCAGTGACACGGTGGGGGATTCCCTCTCTCACTGTGTGTGTCTCAGTGACACGGTGGGGGATTCCCTCTCTCACTGTGTGTGTCTCTGTGACACGGTGGGGGATTCCCTCTCTCACTCTGTGCGTCTCAGTGACACGGTGTGGGATTCCCTCTCTCACTGTGTGTGTCTCAGTGACACGGTGGGGGATTCCCTCTCTCACTGTGTGTGTCTCAGTGACACGGTGGGGGATTCCCTCTCTCACTGAGTCTAAGTGACACGGTGGGGGATTCCCTCTCTCACTGTGTGTGTCTCAGTGACACGGTGGGGGATTCCCTCTCTCACTGTGTGTGTCTCAGTGACACGGTGGGGGATTCCCTCTCTCACTGAGTCTAAGGGACACAGTGGGGGATTCCCTCTCTCACTGTGTGTGTCTCAGTGACACGGTGGGGGATTCCCTCTCTCACTGTGTGTGTCTCAGTGACACGGTGGGGGATTCCCTCTCTCACTGTGTGTGTCTCAGTGACACGGTGTGGGATTCCCTCTCTCACTGTGTGTGTCTCAGTGACACGGTGTGGGATTCCCTCTCTCACTGTGTGTGACTCAGTGACACGGTGGGGGATTCCCTCTCTCACTGTGTCTCAGTGACACGGTGGGGGATTCCCTCTCTCACTGTGTGTGTCTCTGTGACACGGTGGGGGATTCCCTCTCTCACTGTGTCTCAGTGACACGGTGGGGGATTCCCTCTCTCACTGTGTGTGTCTCAGTGACACGGTGTGGGATTCCCTCTCTCACTGTGTGTGTCTCAGTGACACGGTGGGGGATTCCCTCTCTCACTGTGTGTGTCTCAGTGACACGGTGGGGGATTCCCTCTCTCACTGAGTCTAAGTGACACGGTGGGGGATTCCCTCTCTCACTGTGTGTGTCTCAGTGACACGGTGGGGGATTCCCTCTCTCACTGTGTGTGTCTCAGTGACACGGTGGGGGATTCCCTCTCTCACTGTGTGTGTCTCAGTGACACGGTGGGGGATTCCCTCTCTCACTGTGTCTCAGTGACACGGTGGGGGATTCCCTCTCTCACTGTGTGTGTCTCAGTGACGCGGTGGGGGATTCCCTCTGTCACTGTGTGTGTCTCAGTGACACGGTGGGGGATTCCCTCTCTCACTGTGTCTCAGTGACACGGTGGGGGATTCCCTCTCTCACTGTGTGTGTCTCAGTGACGCGGTGGGGGATTCCCTCTGTCACTGTGTGTGTCTCAGTGACCCGGTGGGGGATTCCCTCTCTCACTGCGTGTGTCTCAGTGACACGGTGGGGGATTCCCTCTCTCACTGTGTGTGTCTCAGAGACACGGTGGGGGATTCCCTCTCTCATTGTGTGTGTCTCAGTGACACGGTGGGGGATTCCCTCTCTCACTGTGTGTGTCTCAGTGACACGGTGGGGGATTCCCTCTCTCACTGTGTGTGTCTCAGTGACACGGTGAGGGATTCCCTCTCTCACTGTGTGTGTCTCAGTGACACGGTGTGGGATTCCCTCTCTCACTGTGTCTCAGTGACACGGTGGGGGATTCCCTCTCTCACTGTGTGTGTCTCAGTGACACGGTGGGGGATTCCCTCTCTCACTGTGTGTGTCTCAGTGACACGGTGGGGGATTCCCTCTCTCACTGTGTGTGTCTCAGAGACACGGTGGGGGATTCCCTCTCTCACTGTGTGTGTCTCAGTGACACGGTGGGGGATTCCCTCTCTGACTGTGTCTCAGTGACACGGTGGGGGATTCCCTCTCTCACTGTGTGTGTCTCAGTGACACGGTGGGGGATTCCCTCTCTCACTGTGTGTGTCTCAGTGACACGGTGGGGGATTCCCTCTCTCACTGTGTGTGTCTCAGTGACACGGTGGGGGATTCCCTCTCTCACTGTGTTTCAGTGACACGGTGGGGGATTCCCTCTCTCACTGTGTGTGTCTCAGTGACACGGTGGGGGATTCCCTCTCTCACTGTGTCTCAGTGACACGGTGGGGGATTCCCTCTCTCACTGTGTGTGTCTCAGTGACACGGTGGGGGATTCCCTCTCTCACTGTGTGTGTCTCAGTGACACGGTGGGGGATTTCCTCTCTCATGTGTGTGTCTCAGTGACACGGTGGGGGATTCCCTCTCTCACTGTGTGTCTCAGTGACACGGTGGGGGATTCCCTCTCTCACTGTGTGTGTCTCAGTGACACGGTGGGGAATTCCCTCTCTCACTGTGTGTGTCCCAGTGACACGGTGGGGGATTCCCTCTCTCACTGTGTCTCAGTGACACGGTGGGGGATTCCCTCTCTCACTGTGTGTGTCTCAGTGACACGGTGGGGGATTCCCTCTCTCACTGTGTCTCAGTGTCACGGTGGGGGATTCCCTCTCTCACTGTGTGTGTCTCAGTGACACGGTGGGGGATTCCCTCTCTCACTGTGTGTGTCTCAGTGACACGGTGGGGGATTCCCTCTCTCACAGTGTGTGTCTCAGTGACACGGTGGGGGATTCCCTCTCTCACTGTGTGTGTCTCAGTGACACGGTGGGGGATTCCCTCTCTCACTGTGTGTGTCTCAGTGACACGGTGGGGAATTCCCCCTCTCACTGTGTCTCAGTGAGACGGTGGGGGATTCGCTCTCTCACTGCGAGCGTCTCAGTGACACGGTGGGGGATTCCCTCTCTCACTGTGTGTGTCTCAGTGACACGGTGGGGGATTCCCTCTCTCACTGTGTGTGTCTCAGTGACAGGGTGGGGGATTCCCTCTCTCACTGTGTGTGTCTCAGTGACACGGTGGGGGATTCCCTTTCTCACTGTGTCTCAGTGACACGGTGGGGGATTCCCTCTCTCACTCTGTGTGTCTCAGTGACACGGTGGGGGATTCCCTCTCTCACTGTGTCTCAGTGACACGGTGGGGGATTCCCTCTCTCACTGTGTGTGTCTCAGTGACACAGTGAGGGATTCCCTCTCTCACTGTGTGTGTCTCAGTGACACGGTGGGGGATTCCCTCTCTCACTGTGTGTGTCTCAGTGACACGGTGGGTGATGCCCTCTCTCACTGTGTCTCAGTGACACGGTGGGGGATTCCCTCTCTCACTGTGTGTGTCTCAGTGACACGGTGAGGGATTCCCTCTCTCACTGTGTGTGTCTAAGTGACACGGTGGGGGATTCCCTCTCTCACTGTGTCTCAGTGACACGGTGGGGGATTCCCTCTCTCACTGTGTGTGTCTCAGTGACACAGTGAGGGATTCCCTCTCTCACTGTGTGTGTCTCAGTGACACGGTGGGGGATTCCCTCTCTCACTGTGTGTGTCTCAGTGACACGGTGGGTGATGCCCTCTCTCACTGTGTCTCAGTGACACGGTGGGGGATTCCCTCTCTCACTGTGTGTGTCTCAGTGACACGGTGGGGGATTCCCTCTCTCACTGTGTCTCAGTGTCACGGTGGGGGATTCCCTCTCTCACTGTGTGTGTCTCAGTGACACGGTGGGGGATTCCCTCTCTCACTGTGTGTGTCTCAGTGACACGGTGGGGGATTCCCTCTCTCACTGTGTGTGTCAGTGACACGGTGGGGGATTCCCTCTCTCTCTCTGTGTCTCAGTGACACGGTGGGGGATTCCCTCTCTCACTGTGTCTCAGTGACACGGTGGGGGATTCCCTCTCTCACTGTGTGTGTCTCAGTGACACGGTGGGGGATTCCCTCTCTCACTGTGTGTGTCTCAGTGACACGGTGGGGGATTCCCTCTCTCACAGTGTGTGTCTCAGTGACACGGTGGAGGATTCCCTCTCTCACTGTGTGTGTCTCAGTGACACGGTGGGGAATTCCCCCTCTCACTGTGTCTCAGTGACACGGTGGGGGATTCCCTCTCTCACTGTGTGTGTCTCAGTGACACGGTGGGGGATTCGCTCTCTCACTGCGAGCGTCTCAGTGACACGGTGGGGGATTCCCTCTCTCACTGTGTGTGTCTCAGTGACACGGTGGGGGATTCCCTCTCTCACTGTGTGTGTCTCAGTGACAGGGTGGGGGATTCCCTCTCTCACTGTGTGTGTCTCAGTGACACGGTGGGGGATTCCCTTTCTCACTGTGTCTCAGTGACACGGTGGGGGATTCCCTCTCTCACTGTGTGTGTCTCAGTGACACGGTGGGGGATTCCCTCTCTCACTCTGTGTGTCTCAGTGACACGGTGGGGGATTCGCTCTCTCACTGCGAGTGTCTCAGTGACACGGTGGGGATTCCCTCTCTCACTGTGTGTGTCTCAGTGACACGGTGGGGGATTCCCTCTCTCACTGTGTGTGTCTCAGTGACACGGTGGGGGATTCCCTCTCTCGCTGTGTGTGTCTCAGTGACACGGTGGGGGATTCCCTCTCTCACTGTGTGTGTCTCAGTGACACGGTGGGGGATTCCCTCTCTCGCTGTGTGTGTCTCAGTGACACGGTGGGGGATTCCCTCTCTCACTGTGTGTGTCTCAGTGACACGGTGGGGGATTCCCTCTCTCACTGTGTTTCAGTGACACGGTGGGGGATTCCCTCTCTCACTGTGTGTGTCTCAGTGACACGGTGGGGGATTCCCTCTCTCACTGTGTGTGTCTCAGTGACACGGTGGGGGATTCCCTCTCTCACTGTGTCTCAGTGACACGGTGGGGGATTCCCTCTCTCACTGTGTGTGTCTCAGTGACACGGTGGGGGATTCCCTCTCTCACTGTGTCTCAGTGACACGGTGGGGGATTCCCTCTCTCACTGTGTGTGTCTCAGTGACACGGTGGGGGATTCCCTCTCTCACAGTGTGTGTCTCAGTGACACGGTGGGGGATTCCCTCTCTCACTGTGTGTGTCTCAGTGACACGGTGGGGGATTCCCTCTCTCACTGTGTGTGTCTCAGTGACACGGTGGGGGATTCCCTCTCTCACTGTGTGTGTCTCAGTGACACGGTGGGGAATTCCCCCTCTCACTGTGTCTCAGTGAGACGGTGGGGGATTCGCTCTCTCACTGCGAGCGTCTCAGTGACACGGTGGGGGATTCCCTCTCTCACTGTGTGTGTCTCAGTGACACGGTGGGGGATTCCCTCTCTCACTGTGTGTGTCTCAGTGACAGGGTGGGGGATTCCCTCTCTCACTGTGTGTGTCTCAGTGACACGGTGGGGGATTCCCTTTCTCACTGTGTCTCAGTGACACGGTGGGGGATTCCCTCTCTCACTCTGTGTGTCTCAGTGACACGGTGGGGGATTCCCTCTCTCACTGTGTCTCAGTGACACGGTGGGGGATTCCCTCTCTCACTGTGTGTGTCTCAGTGACACAGTGAGGGATTCCCTCTCTCACTGTGTGTGTCTCAGTGACACGGTGGGGGATTCCCTCTCTCACTGTGTGTGTCTCAGTGACACGGTGGGTGATGCCCTCTCTCACTGTGTCTCAGTGACACGGTGGGGGATTCCCTCTCTCACTGTGTGTGTCTCAGTGACACGGTGGGGGATTCGCTCTCTCACTGCGAGTGTCTCAGTGACACGGTGGGGGATTCCCTCTCTCACTGTGTGTGTCTCAGTGACACGGTGAGGGATTCCCTCTCTCACTGTGTGTGTCTCAGTGACACGGTGGGGGATTCCCTCTCTCACTGTGTGTGTCTCAGTGACACAGTGAGGGATTCCCTCTCTCACTGTGTGTGTCTCAGTGACACGGTGGGGGATTCCCTCTCTCACTGTGTGTGTCTCAGTGACACGGTGGGTGATGCCCTCTCTCACTGTGTCTCAGTGACACGGTGGGGGATTCCCTCTCTCACTGTGTGTGTCTCAGTGACACGGTGGGGGATTCGCTCTCTCACTGCGAGTGTCTCAGTGACACGGTGGGGGATTCCCTCTCTCACTGTGTGTGTCTCAGTGACACGGTGAGGGATTCCCTCTCTCACTGTGTGTGTCTCAGTGACACGGTGGTGGATTCCCTCTCTCACTGTGTGTGTCTCAGTGACACGGTGAGGGATTCCCTCTCTCACTGTGTGTGTCTCAGTGACACGGTGGGGGATTCCCTCTCTCACTGTGTCTCAGTGACACGGTGGGGGATTCCCTCTCTCACTGTGTGTGTCTCAGTGACACGGTGGGGGATTCCCTCTCTCACTGTGTGTGTCTCAGTGACACGGTGGGTGATGCCCTCTCTCACTGTGTCTCAGTGACACGGTGGGGGATTCCCTCTCTCACTGTGTGTGTCTCAGTGACACGGTGGGGGATTCCCTCTCTCACTGTGTCTCAGTGTCACGGTGGGGGATTCCCTCTCTCACTGTGTGTGTCTCAGTGACACGGTGGGGGATTCCCTCTCTCACTGTGTGTGTCTCAGTGACATGGTGGGGGATTCCCTCTCTCACAGTGTGTGTCTCAGTGACACGGTGGGGGATTCCCTCTCTCACTGTGTGTGTCTCAGTGACACGGTGGGGGATTCCCTCTCTCACTGTGTGTGTCTCAGTGACACGGTGGGGAATTCCCCCTCTCACTGTGTCTCAGTGAGACGGTGGGGGATTCGCTCTCTCACTGCGAGCGTCTCAGTGACACGGTGGGGGATTCCCTCTCTCACTGTGTGTGTCTCAGTGACACGGTGGGGGATTCCCTCTCTCACTGTGTCTCAGTGACACGGTGGGGGATTCCCTCTCTCACTGTGTGTGTCTCAGTGACACGGTGGGGGATTCCCTCTCTCACTGCGTGTGTCTCAGTGACACGGTGGGGGATTCCCTCTCTCACTGTGTGTGTCTCAGTGACACGGTGGGGGATTCCCTCTCACACTGTGTGTGTCTCAGTGACACGGTGGGGGATTCCCTCTCTCACTGCGTGTGTCTCAGTGACACGGTGGGGGATTCCCGCTCTCACTGTGTGTGTCTCAGTGACACGGTGGGGGATTCCCTCTCTCACTGTGTGTGTCTCAGTGACAGGGTGGGGGATTCCCTCTCTCACTGTGTGTGTCTCAGTGACAGGGTGGGGGATTCCCTCTCTCACTGTGTGTGTCTCAATGACACGGTGGGGGATTCCCTTTCTCACTGTGTCTCAGTGACACGGTGGGGGATTCCCTCTCTCACTCTGTGTGTCTCAGTGACACGGTGGGGGATTCGCTCTCTCACTGTGTGTGTCTCAGTGACACGGTGGGGGATTCCCTCTCTCACTGTGTGTGTCTCAGTGACACGGTGGGGGATTCCCTCTCTCACTGTGTGTGTCTCAGTGACACGGTGGGGGATTCCCTCTCTCGCTGTGTGTGTCTCAGTGACACGGTGGGGTATTCCCTCTCTCACTGTGTGTGTCTCAGTGACACGGTGGGGGATTCCCTCTCTCGCTGTGTGTGTCTCAGTGACACGGTGGGGGATTCCCTCTCTCACTGTGTGTGTCTCAGTGACACGGTGGGGGATTCCCTCTCTCACTGTGTTACAGTGACACGGTGGGGGATTCCCTCTCTCACTGTGTGTGTCTCAGTGACACGGTGGGGGATTCCCTCTCTCACTGTGTGTGTCTCAGTGACACGGTGGGGGAATCCCTCTCTCACTGTGTCTCAGTGACACGGTGGGGGATTCCCTCTCTCACTGTGTGTGTCTCAGTGACACGGTGGGGGATTCCCTCTCTCACTGTGTGTGTCTCAGTGACACGGTGGGGGATTCCCTCTCTCACTGTGTGTGTCTCAGTGACACGGTGGGGGATTCCCTCTCTCACTGTGTGTGTCTCAGTGACACGGTGGGGGATTCCCTCTCTCACTGTGTCTCAGTGACACGGTGGGGGATTCCCTCTCTCACTGTGTGTGTCTCAGTGACACGGTGGGGGATTCCCTCTCTCACTGCGTGTGTCTCAGTGACACGGTGGGGGATTCCCTCTCTCACTGTGTCTCAGTGACACGGTGGGGGATTCCCTCTCTCACCGTGTGTGTCTCAGTGACACGGTGGGGGATTCCCTCTCTCACTGTGTGTGTCTCAGTGACACGGTGGGGGATTCCCTCTCACACTGTGTGTGTCTCAGTGACACGGTGGGGGATTCCCTCTCTCACTGTGTGTGTCTCAGTGTCACGGTCGGGGATTCCCTCTCTCACTGTGTGTGTCTCAGTGACACGGTGGGGGATTCCCTCTCTCACTGTGTGTGTCTCAGTGACACGGTGGGGGATTCCCTCTCTCACTGTGTCTCAGTGACACGGTGGGGGATTCCCTCTCTCACTGTGTGTGTCTCAGTGACACGGTGGGGGATTCCCTCTCTCACTGTGTGTGTCTCAGTGACACGGTGGGGGATTCCCTCTCTCACTGTGTCTCAGTGACACGGTGGGGGATTCCCTCTCTCACTGTGTGTGTCTCAGTGACACGGTGGGGGATTCCCTCTCTCACTGTGTCTCAGTAACACGGTGGGGGATTCCCTCTCTCACTGTGTCTCAGTGACACGATGGGGGATTCCCTCTCTCACTGTGTCTCAGTGACACGGTGGGGGATTCCCTCTCTCACTGTGTGTGTCTCAGTGACACGGTGGGGGATTCCCTCTCTCACTGTGTCTCAGTGACACGGTGGGGGATTCCCTCTCTCACTGTGTGTGTCTCAGTGACACGGTGGGGGATTCCCTCTCTCACTGTGTCTCAGTGACACGGTGGGGGATTCCCTCTCTCACTGTGTCTCAGTGACACGGTGGGGGATTCCCTCTCTCACTTTGTCTCAGTGTCACGGTGGGGGATTCCCTCTCTCACTGTGTGTGTCTCAGTGACACGGTGGGGGATTCCCTCTCTCACTGTGTGTGTCTCAGTGACACGGTGGGGGATTCCCTCTCTCACAGTGTGTGTCTCAGTGACACGGTGGGGGATTCCCTCTCTCACTGTGTGTGTTTCAGTGACACGGTGGGGAATTCCCCCTCTCACTGTGTCTCAGTGAGACGGTGGGGGATTCGCTCTCTCACTGCGAGCGTCTCAGTGACACGGTGGGGGATTCCCTCTCTCACTGTGTGTGTCTCAGTGACACGGTGGGGGATTCACTCTCTCACTGTGTGTGTCTCAGTGACACGGTGGGGGATTCCCTCTCTCACTGTGTGTGTCTCAGTGACACGGTGGGGGATTCCCTCTCTCACTGTGTGTGTCTCAGTGACATGGTGGGGGATTCCCTTTCTCACTGTGTCTCAGTGACACGGTGGGGGATTCCCTCTCTCACTCTGTGTGTCTCAGTGACACGGTGGGGGATTCCCTCTCTCACTGTGTGTGTCTCAGTGACACGGTGGGTGATGCCCTCTCTCACTGTGTCTCAGTGACACGGTGGGGGATTCCCTCTCTCACTGTGTCTCAGTGACACGGTGGGGGATTCCCTCTCTCACTGTGTGTGTCTCAGTGACACGGTGGGGGATTCGCTCTCTCGCTGTGTGTGTCTCAGTGACGGGGTGGGGGATTCCCTCTCTCACTGCGAGTGTCTCAGTGACACGGTGGGGATTCCCTCTCTCACTGTGTGTGTCTCAGTGACACGGTGGGGGATTCCCTCTCTCACTGTGTGTGTCTCAGTGACACGGTGGGGGATTCCCTCTCTCGCTGTGTGTGTCTCAGTGACACGGTGGGGGATTCCCTCTCTCACTGTGTGTGTCTCAGTGACACGGTGGGGGATTCCCTCTCTCGCTGTGTGTGTCTCAGTGACACGGTGGGGGATTCCCTCTCTCACTGTGTGTGTCTCAGTGACACGGTGGGGGATTCCCTCTCTCACTGTGTGTGTCTCAGTGACACGGTGGGGGATTCCCTCTCTCACTGTGTCTCAGTGACACGGTGGGGGATTCCCTCTCTCACTGTGTGTGTCTCAGTGACACGGTGGGGGATTCCCTCTCTCACTGTGTGTGTCTCAGTGACACGGTGGGGGATTCCCTCTCTCACTGTGTGTGTCTCAGTGACACGGTGGGGGATTCCCTCTCACACTGTGTGTGTCTCAGTGACACGGTGGGGGATTCCCTCTCTCACTGTGTGTGTCTCAGTGTCACGGTCGGGGATTCCCTCTCTCACTGTGTGTGTCTCAGTGACACGGTGGGGGATTCCCTCTCTCACTGTGTGTGTCTCAGTGACACGGTGGGGGATTCCCTCTCTCTCTGTGTGTGTCTCAGTGACACGGTGGGGGATTCCCTCTCTCACTGTGTCTCAGTGACACGGTGAGGGATTCCCTCTCTCACTGTGTCTCAGTGACACGGTGGGGGATTCCCTCTCTCACTGTGTCTCAGTGACACGGTGTGGGATTCCCTCTCTCACTGTGTGTGTCTCAGTGACACGGTGGGGGATTCCCTCTCTCACTGTGTGTGTCTCAGTGACACGGTGGGGGATTCCCTCTCTCACTGTGTCTCAGTGACACGGTGGGGGATTCCCTCTCTCACTGTGTCTCATTGACACGGTGGGGGATTCCCTCTCTCACTGTGTGTGTCTCAGTGACACGGTGGGGGATTCCCTCTCTCACTGTGTCTCAGTAACACGGTGGGGGATTCCCTCTCTCACTGTGTCTCAGTGACACGATGGGGGATTCCCTCTCTCACTGTGTCTCAGTGACACGGTGGGGGATTCCCTCTCTCACTGTGTGTGTCTCAGTGACACGGTGGGGGATTCCCTCTCTCACTGTGTGTGTCTCAGTGACACGGTGGGGGATTCCCTCTCTCACTGTGTCTCAGTGACACGGTGGGGGATTCCCTCTCTCACTGTGTTTCGGTGACACGGTGGGGGATTCCCTCTCTCGCTGTGTGTGTCTCAGTGACACGGTGGGGGATTCCCTCTCTCACTGTGTGTGTCTCAGTGACACGGTGGGGGATTCCCTCTCTCACTCTGTGTGTCTCAGTGACACGGTGGGGGATTCCCTCTCTCACTGTGTGTGTCTCAGTGACACGGTGGGGGATTCCCTCTCTCACTGTGTCTCAGTGACACGGTGGGGGATTCCCTCTCTCACTGTGTGTGTCTCAGTCACACGGTGGGGGATTCCCTCTCTCACTGTGTGTGTCTCAGTGACACGGTGGGGGATTCCCTCTCTCTCTGTGTGTGTCTCAGTGACACGGTGGGGGATTCCCTCTCTCACTGTGTCTCAGTGACACGGTGAGGGATTCCCTCTCTCACTGTGTCTCAGTGACACGGTGGGGGATTCCCTCTCTCACTGTGTGTGTCTCAGTGACACGGTGGGGGATTCCCTCTCTCACTGTGTCTCAGTGATACGGTGGGGGATTCCCTCTCTCACTGTGTGTGTCTCAGTGACACGGTGGGGGATTCCCTCTCTCACTGTGTCTCAGTGACACGATGGGGGATTCCCTCTCTCACTGTGTCTCAGTGACACGGTGGGGGATTCCCTCTCTCACTTTGTGTCTCAGTGACACGGTGGGGGATTCCCTCTCTCACTGTGTCTCAGTGACACGGTGGGGGATTCCCTCTCTCACTGTGTGTGTCTCATTGACACGGTGGGGGATTCCCTCTCTCACTGTGTGTGTCTCAGTGACACGGTGGGGGATTCCCTCTCTCACTGTGTCTCAGTGACACGGTGGGGGATTCCCTCTCTCATTGTGTGTGTCTCAGTGACACGGTGAGGGATTCCCTCTCTCACTGTGTGTGTCTCAGTGACACGGTGGGGGATTCCCTCTCTCACTCTGTGTGTCTCAGTGACACGGTGGGGAATTCCGTCTCTCACTGTGTGTCAGTGACACGGTGGGGGATTCCCTCTCTCACTGTGTGTGTCTCAGTGACACGGTGGGGGATTCCCTCTCTCACTGTGTGTGTCTCAGTGACACGGTGGGGGATTCCCTCTCTCACTGTGTCTCAGTGACACGGTGGGGGATTCCCTGCCTCACTGTGTGTGTCTCAGTGACATGGTGGGGGATTCCCTCTCTCACTGTGTGTGTCTCAGTGACACGGTGGGGGATTCCCTCTCTCACTGTGTGTGTCTCAGTGACACGGTGGGGGATTCCCTCTCTCACTGTGTGTGTCTCAGTGACACGGTGGGGATTCCCTCTCTCACTGTGTGTGTCTCAGTGACACGGTGGGGCATTCCCTCTCTCACTGTGTCTCAGTGACACGGTGGGGGATTCCCTCTCTCACTGTGTGTGTCTCAGAGACACGGTGGGGGATTCCCTCTCTCAATGTGTGTGTCTCAGTGACACGGTGGGGGATTCCCTCTCTGACTGTGTCTCAGTGACACGGTGGGGGATTCCCTCTCTCACTGTGTGTGTCTCAGTGACACGGTGGGGGATTCCCTCTCTCACTGTGTGTGTCTCAGTGACACGGTGGGGGATTCCCTCTCTCACTGTGTGTGTCTCAGTGACACGGTGGGGGATTCCCTCTCTCACTGTGTGTGTCTCAGTGACACGGTGGGGGATTCCCTCTCTCACTGTGTTTCAGTGACACGGTGGGGGATTCCCTCTCTCACTGTGTCTCAGTGACACGGTGGGGGATTCCCTCTCTCACTGTGTCTCAGTGACACGGTGGGGGATTCCCTCTCTCACTGTGTGTGTCTCAGTGACACGGTGGGGGATTCCCTCTCTCACTGTGTGTGTCCCAGTGACACGGTGGGGGATTCCCTCTCTCACTGTGTCTCAGTGACACGGTGGGGGATTCCCTCTCTCACTGTGTGTGTCTCAGTGACACGGTGGGGGATTCCCTCTCTCACTGTGTCTCAGTGTCACGGTGGGGGATTCCCTCTCTCACTGTGTGTGTCTCAGTGACACGGTGGGGGATTCCCTCTCTCACTGTGTGTGTCTCAGTGACACGGTGGGGGATTCCCTCTCTCACAGTGTGTGTCTCAGTGACACGGTGGGGGATTCCCTCTCTCACTGTGTGTGTCTCAGTGACACGGTGGGGGATTCCCTCTCTCACTGTGTGTGTCTCAGTGACACGGTGGGGAATTCCCCCTCTCACTGTGTCTCAGTGAGACGGTGGGGGATTCGCTCTCTCACTGCGAGCGTCTCAGTGACACGGTGGGGGATTCCCTCTCTCACTGTGTGTGTCTCAGTGACACGGTGGGGGATTCCCTCTCTCACTGTGTGTGTCTCAGTGACAGGGTGGGGGATTCCCTCTCTCACTGTGTGTGTCTCAGTGACACGGTGGGGGATTCCCTTTCTCACTGTGTCTCAGTGACACGGTGGGGGATTCCCTCTCTCACTCTGTGTGTCTCAGTGACACGGTGGGGGATTCCCTCTCTCACTGTGTCTCAGTGACACGGTGGGGGATTCCCTCTCTCACTGTGTGTGTCTCAGTGACACAGTGAGGGATTCCCTCTCTCACTGTGTGTGTCTCAGTGACACGGTGGGGGATTCCCTCTCTCACTGTGTGTGTCTCAGTGACACGGTGGGTGATGCCCTCTCTCACTGTGTCTCAGTGACACGGTGGGGGATTCCCTCTCTCACTGTGTGTGTCTCAGTGACACGGTGGGGGATTCCCTCTCTCACTGTGTGTGTCTCAGTGACACGGTGAGGGATTCCCTCTCTCACTGTGTGTGTCTCAGTGACACGGTGGGGGATTCCCTCTCTCACTGTGTCTCAGTGACACGGTGGGGGATTCCCTCTCTCACTGTGTGTGTCTCAGTGACACAGTGAGGGATTCCCTCTCTCACTGTGTGTGTCTCAGTGACACGGTGGGGGATTCCCCCTCTCACTGTGTGTGTCTCAGTGACACGGTGGGTGATGCCCTCTCTCACTGTGTCTCAGTGACACGGTGGGGGATTCCCTCTCTCACTGTGTGTGTCTCAGTGACACGGTGGGGGATTCCCTCTCTCACTGTGTCTCAGTGTCACGGTGGGGGATTCCCTCTCTCACTGTGTGTGTCTCAGTGACACGGTGGGGGATTCCCTCTCTCACTGTGTGTGTCTCAGTGACACGGTGGGGGATTCCCTCTCTCACTCTGTGTGTCTCAGTGACACGGTGGGGGATTCCCTCTCTCACTGTGTGTGTCTCAGTGACACGGTGGGGGATTCCCTCTCTCACTGTGTGTGTCTCAGTGACAGGGTGGGGGATTCCCTCTCTCACTGTGTGTGTCTCAGTGACACGGTGGGGGATTCCCTTTCTCACTGTGTCTCAGTGACACGGTGGGGGATTCCCTCTCTCACTCTGTGTGTCTCAGTGACACGGTGGGGGATTCCCTCTCTCACTGTGTGTGTCTCAGTGACACGGTGGGGGATTCCCTCTCTCACTGTGTCTCAGTGACACAGTGGGGGATTCCCTCTCTCACTGTGTCTCAGTGACACGGTGGGGGATTCCCTCTCTCACTGTGTCTCAGTGACACGGTGGGGGATTCCCTCTCTCACTGTGTGTGTCTCAGTGACACGGTGGGGGATTCCCTCTCTCACTGTGTGTGTCTCAGTGACACGGTGGGGGATTCCCTCTCTCACTGTGTCTCAGTGACACGGTGGGGGATTCCCTCTCTCACTGTGTGTGTCTCAGTGACACGGTGGGGGATTCCCTCTCTCACTGTGTGTGTCTCAGTGACACGGTGGGGGATTCCCTCTCTCACTGTGTGTGTCTCAGTGACACGGTGGGGGATTCCCTCTCTCACTGTGTCTCAGTGACACGGTGGGGGATTCCCTCTCTCACTGCGAGTGTCTCAGTGACACGGTGGGGATTCCCTCTCTCACTGTGTGTGTCTCAGTGACACGGTGGGGGATTCCCTCTCTCACTGTGTGTGTCTCAGTGACACGGTGGGGGATTCCCTCTCTCGCTGTGTGTGTCTCAGTGACACGGTGGGGGATTCCCTCTCTCGCTGTGTGTGTCTCAGTGACGGGGTGGGGGATTCCCTCTCTCACTGTGTGTGTCTCAGTGACAGGGTGGGGGATTCCCTCTCTCGCTGTGTGTGTCTCAGTGACACGGTGGGGGATTCCCTCTCTCACTGTGTGTGTCTCAGTGACACGGTGGGGGATTCCCTCTCTCGCTGTGTGTGTCTCAGTGACACGGTGGGGGATTCCCTCTCTCACTGTGTGTGTCTCAGTGACACGGTGGGGGATTCCCTCTCTCACTGTGTTTCAGTGACACGGTGGGGGATTCCCTCTCTCACTGTGTGTGTCTCAGTGACACGGTGGGGGATTCCCTCTCTCACTGTGTGTGTCTCAGTGACACGGTGGGGGATTCCCTCTCTCACTGTGTCTCAGTGACACGGTGGGGGATTCCCTCTCTCACTGTGTGTGTCTCAGTGACACGGTGGGGGATTCCCTCTCTCACTGTGTCTCAGTAACACGGTGGGGGATTCCCTCTCTCACTGTGTCTCAGTGACACGGTGGGGGATTCCCTCTCTCACTGTGTGTGTCTCAGTGACACGGTGGGGGATTCCCTCTCTCACTGCGTGTGTCTCAGTGACACGGTGGGGGATTCCCTCTCTCACTGTGTGTGTCTCAGTGACACGGTGGGGGATTCCCTCTCACACTGTGTGTGTCTCAGTGACACGGTGGGGGATTCCCTCTCTCACTGTGTCTCAGTGACACGGTGTGGGATTCCCTCTCTCACTGTGTGTGTCTCAGTGTCACGGTCGGGGATTCCCTCTCTCACTGTGTGTGTCTCAGTGACACGGTGGGGGATTCCCTCTCTCACTGTGTGTGTCTCAGTGACACGGTGGGGGATTCCCTCTCTCACTGTGTGTGTCTCAGTGACACGGTCGGGGATTCCCTCTCTCACTGTGTGTGTCTCAGTGACACGGTGGGGGATTCCCTCTCTCACTGTGTGTGTCTCAGTGTCACGGTCGGGGATTCCCTCTCTCACTGTGTGTGTCTCAGTGACACGGTGGGGGATTCCCTCTCTCACTGTGTGTGTCTCAGTGACACGGTGGGGGATTCCCTCTCTCACTGTGTCTCAGTGACACGGTGGGGGATTCCCTCTCTCACTGTGTGTGTCTCAGTGACACGGTGGGGGATTCCCTCTCTCACTGTGTGTGTCTCAGTGACACGGTGGGGGATTCCCTCTCTCACTGTGTGTGTCTCAGTGACACGGTGGGGGATTCCCTCTCTCACTGTGTGTGTCTCAGTGACACGGTGTGGGATTCCCTCTCTCACTGTGTGTGTCTCAGTGACACGGTGGGGGATTCCCTCTCTCACTGTGTCTCAGTAACACGGTGGGGGATTCCCTCTCTCACTGTGTCTCAGTGACACGGTGGGGGATTCCCTCTCTCACTGTGTGTGTCTCAGTGACACGGTGGGGGATTCCCTCTCTCACTGTGTGTGTCTCAGTGACACGGTGGGGGATTCCCTCTCTCACTGTGTCTCAGTGACACGGTGGGGGATTCCCTCTCTCACTGTGTGTGTCTCAGTGACACGGTGGGGGATTCCCTCTCTCACTGTGTCTCAGTGACACGGTGGGGGATTCCCTCTCTCACTGTGTCTCAGTGACACGGTGGGGGATTCCCTCTCTCACTTTGTCTCAGTGTCACGGTGGGGGATTCCCTCTCTCACTGTGTGTGTCTCAGTGACACGGTGGGGGATTCCCTCTCTCACTGTGTGTGTCTCAGTGACACGGTGGGGGATTCCCTCTCTCACAGTGTGTGTCTCAGTGACACGGTGGGGGATTCCCTCTCTCACTGTGTGTGTCTCAGTGACACGGTGGGGGATTCCCTCTCTCACTGTGTGTGTCTCAGTGACACGGTGGGGAATTCCCCCTCTCACTGTGTCTCAGTGAGACGGTGGGGGATTCGCTCTCTCACTGTGTGTGTCTCAGTGACACGGTGGGGGATTCCCTCTCTCACTGTGTGTGTCTCAGTGACACGGTGGGGGATTCCCTTTCTCACTGTGTCTCAGTGACACGGTGAGGGATTCCCTCTCTCACTGTGTGTGTCTCAGTGACACGGTGGGGGATTCCCTCTCTCACTGTGTGTGTCTCAGTGACACGGTGGGGGATTCCCTCTCTCACTGTGTGTGTCTCAGTGACACGGTGGGGGATTCCCTTTCTCACTGTGTCTCAGTGACACGGTGGGGGATTCCCTCTCTCACTGTGTGTGTCTCAGTGACACGGTGGGGATTCCCTCTCTCACTGTGTGTGTCAGTGACACGGTGGGGGATTCCCTCTCTCACTCTGTGTGTCTCAGTGACACGGTGGGGGATTCCCTCTCTCACTGTGTGTGTCTCAGTGACACGGTGGGGGATTCCCTCTCTCACTGTGTCTCAGTGACACGGTGTGGGATTCCCTCTCTCACTGTGTCTCAGTGACACGGTGGGGGATTCCCTCTCTCACTGTGTGTGTCTCAGTGACACGGTGGGGGATTCCCTCTCTCACTGTGTGTGTCTCAGTGACACCGTGGGGGATTCCCTCTCTCACTCTGTGTGTCTCAGTGACACGGTGGGGGATTCCCTCTCTCGCTGTGTGTGTCTCAGTGACACGGTGGGGGATTCCCTCTCTCACTGTGTGTGTCTCAGTGACACGGTGGGGGATTCCCTCTCTCACTGTGTGTGTCTCAGTGACACGGTGGGGGATTCCCTCTCTCACTGTGTCTCAGTGACACGGTGGGGGATTCCCTCTCTCACTGTGTGTGTCTCAGTGACACGGTGGGGGATTCCCTCTCTCACTGCGTGTGTCTCAGTGACACGGTGGGGGATTCCCTCTCTCACTGTGTGTGTCTCAGTGACACGGTGGGGGATTCCCTCTCACACTGTGTGTGTCTCAGTGACACGGTGGGGGATTCCCTCTCTCACTGTGTGTGTCTCAGTGTCACGGTCGGGGATTCCCTCTCTCACTGTGTGTGTCTCAGTGACACGGTGGGGGATTCCCTCTCTCACTGTGTGTGTCTCAGTGACACGGTGGGGGATTCCCTCTCTCACTGTGTGTGTCTCAGTGACACGGTGGGGGATTCCCTCTCTCACTGTGTGTGTCTCAGTGATACGGTGGGGGATTCCCTCTCTCACTGTGTGTGTCTCAGTGACACGGTGGGGGATTCCCTCTCTCACTGTGTCTCAGTGACACGATGGGGGATTCCCTCTCTCACTGTGTCTCAGTGACACGGTGGGGGATTCCCTCTCTCACTGTGTGTCTCAGTGACACGGTGGGGGATTCCCTCTCTCACTGTGTGTGTCTCAGTGACACGGTGGGGGATTCCCTCTCTCACTGTGTGTGTCAGTGACACGGTGGGGGATTCCCTCTCTCACTGTGTGTGTCAGTGACACGGTGGGGGATTCCCTCTCTCACTCTGTGTGTCTCAGTGACACGGTGGGGGATTCCCTCTCTCACTGTGTGTGTCTCAGTGACACGGTGGGGGATTCCCTCTCTCACTGTGTGTGTCTCAGTGACACGGTGGTGGATTCCCTCTCTCACTGTGTCTCAGTGACACGGTGGGGGATTCCCTCTCTCACTGTGTGTGTCTCAGTGACACGGTGGGTGATTCCCTCTCTCACTGTGTGTGTCTCAGTGACACGGTGTGGGATTCCCTCTCTCACTGTGTGTGTCTCAGTGACACGGTGGGGGATTCCCTCTCTCACTGTGTGTGTCTCAGTGACACGGTGAGGGATTCCCTCTCTCACTGAGACCCACAGTTGACCCGCACCATTTCCCAAACTCACTCAAACAGACCGAGCAGGGCAGAGGAGGAACAGCTCTGTGTCTGCATCCCTCCCCTCTCAACTCCACAGAGCACGTGTCAGAGAATCCTGCAGCACGGAGACAGGCCCTTTGCCCCAATCAGTCCCTGCTGAGCCCAATGCCAACCTGCCAGCTCCATATCCCTCCAACCCTTTCCCCTGCACCTCCTTATCCAAACATCTGTCGCAGGCTGTGACTGCGGAGAACGTGCGGATGTCGAGATCCGAGTCGAGAGTGGTGCTGGAAAACCACAGCAGGTCAGGCAGCATCCAAGGGGCAGGTGAGTCGATGTTTCAGGAATGAGAATGGGAACCTCAGGGTGGAGAGTAATGGGGGGGTGTGGGGTGGGGATGTGGGGAATTTAGCTGAGAGTCCAATAAATGGTTGGGGGTGGGGATGGAGGTGAGAGGTCAGAGAGGAGCGTGGAGTGGTAGGTGGAAAGGGAGATAGGCCGGTAGGACAGGTCATGGGGACAGAGGAGACTGCATCGGGAGCAGTGTCTGTGGGAGAGCCGCACTATCAGAGGGTCAGTGCTGGGGGAGCGCCGCACTGTCAGAGGGTCAGTGCTGAGGGAGTGCCGCACTGTCGGAGGGTCAGTGCTGAGGGAGTGCCGCACTGTCGGAGGGTCAGTGCTGAGGGAGTGCCGCACTATCAGAGGGTCAGTGCTGAGGGAGTGCCGCACTGTCGGAGGGTCAGTGCTGAGGGAGTGCCGCACTATCAGAGGGTCAGTGCTGAGGGAGTGCCGCACTATCAGAGGGTCAGTGCTGAGGGAGTGCCGCACTGTCAGAGGGTCAGTGCTGAGGGAGTGCCGCACTGTCGGAGGGTCAGTGCTGAGGGAGTGGGCACTGTCGGAGGGTCAGTGCTGGGGGAGCGCCGCACTGTCAGAGGGTCAGTGCTGAGGGAGTGCCGCACTGTCGGAGGGTCAGTGCTGAGGGAGTGCCGCACTATCAGAGGGTCAGTGCTGAGGGAGTGCCGCACTATCAGAGGGTCAGTGCTGAGGGAGTGCCGCACTGTCAGAGGGTCAGTGCTGAGGGAGTGGGCACTGTCGGAGGGTCAGTGCTGAGGGAGTGGGCACTGTCGGAGGGTCAGTGCTGAGGGAGTGCCATACTGTCAGATGTGTGTGCGTGAGAGTGTGTATGTGTGTGTGTGTGAGTGTGCGTCTGTGTCTGTGTGAGTGTGTGTGTCTGTGTTTGTCTGTGTTTGTGTGTGTGTGTGTGTGTGTGAGTTTGTGTGAGTGTGTGCATGTGAGTGTGTGTAAGTAGGTGTGTGTGAGTGTGTGTGAGCGTGTGTGTGTGAGTGTGTGTGTGAATGTGTGTGTGAGTTTGTGTGTGTGAGTAGGTGTGCGTGAGTGTGTGTGTGAATGTGTGTGTGAGTTTGTGTGAGTGTGTGTGAGTAGGTGTGCGTGAGTGTGTGTGTGTGTCTGTGAGTGTGTGCGTGTGATTGCGTGTGTGAGTGTGAGTGTGTGTGTGAGTGTCTGTGTTTGTGTGAGAGTGTGTGAGTGTGTGTGTGTTCGTGAGTTTGTGTGAGTGTGTGTGTGTGATTGAGTGTGTGTGTGAGTGTGAATGTGTGTATGAGTGTGGGAATGTGTGTGTGTGAGTGTGTGTGTGTACGTGAGTGTGCATGTGTTAGCGTGTGTGTGAGTGTGCGTGTGTTTGTGTTCGTGAGTTTGTGTGAATGTGTGAGTGTGTGTGTGTGAGTGAGTGTGTGTGTGTGAGTGTGTGTATGAGTGTGGGAATGTGTGTGTGTGAGTGTGTGAGAGTGTGTGTGCGTGAGTGTGCGTGTGCGTGAGTGTTTGTGTGAGTGTGTGTGTGACCGTGTGTGTGAGTGTGTGTGTGTGACCGTGTGTGTGACCGTGTGTGTGTGAGTATAAGTGTGTGATTGCGTGTGTGTGTGCGTGCATGAGTTTGTGTGAGTGTGTGAGTGTGCGCGTGAGAGTGTGTGTTTGTGTGTGCGTGTGTGACCGTCTGTGTGTAAGTGTGCGTGTGTCTGTGTGTGCATAAGTGTGTGTGTGTGTCTGTGAGTGTGTGTCTGTGTGTGTGAGTGTGTGTGATTGTGTGTGTGAGAGTGTGTGTGTGAGTGTGTGCACGTGTGTGCATGCGTGTGTGAGTGTGAGTGTGTGTATGAGTGTGTGTGAGTGTGTCAGTGTGTGTGTATGTGAGTGTGTGTGAGTGTGTGTGAGTTTGTGTGAGCGTGAGTGTGCGAGAGTGTGTGAGAGTGTGTGTTTGTGAGTGTGAGAGTGTGTGTGAGTATGTGTGTATGTGTGTGTGAGAGAGCATGTGTGAGTGTGTGTGTGATTGCGTAAGTGAGTGTGAGTATGTGTGTGAGTGTGTGTGTCTGTGTGTGCGTAAGTGTGTGTGAGTGTTTCTGTGAGTGTGTGTATGTGTGTGTGCATGTGAGTGTGTGGGAGTGTGTGTGTGAGTGTAAGTGTGTGTGCGTGCGGTTGTGTGTGCGTGTGAGTGTGTGTGTGTGTGTGTCTGAGTGTTTGTTTGAGTGTGAGTGTGTGTGTGTATGTGGGAGTGTGTGTGCGTGCAGTTGTGTGCGCGTGTGAGTGTGTGTGTGAGTGTGTGTGTGAGAGTGTGTGAATGTGTTAGTGGGTGTGTGTGAGTATGCGTGTGTGTGTGTGAGTGTGTCTGTGTGTGTGTGAGTGTGCGTGACTGGGTGTGTGAGAGTGTGTGTGCTTGTGTGTGAGTTTGTGTGTTTGTGTGTGTGACCGTGTGTGTGTGTGTGAGTGTTAGTGTGTGATGTGTGTGTGTGTGGGTATGCGTGAGTGTGTGAGTGTGTCTGTGTGCGTCTGTGTCTGTGTGTGTGAGTGTGTTTGAGTGTTTGTGTGTGTGTGTGTGTGAGTGTGTTAGTGTGTGTATGAGTGTGAGTGTGTGTATGAGTGTGTGAATGTGTGTGTGTGAGTGTGTGTGAGTGTGTGCGAGAGTGTGTGAGAGTTTGTGTGAGTGTGTGTGTGTGTGCCTGTGTGTGAATGTGTGTGTGTGTGTGTGAGTGTGTGCATCCGTATGTGCGTGAGTATGTGTGAGTGTGTCTGTGTGTCTGTGTAAGTGAGTGTGGGTGTCTGTGTGAGTGTGTGCGTGTGTGTGCATGTGTGTGTGAGTGTGTGAGTGCGTGTGTGTGTGTGTAAGTGTGTGTGTGAGTGTGCGTGTCTGAGTATGCGTGAGTGTGTGTGTGTGTGTGAGTGTGTGTCTGTGAGTGTGTGTCTGTCTGTGTGTGAGTGTGTGTGTGAGTGCGTGTGTCTGTGTGTGTGTGTGAGTATGTGCGTGTGTGTGTGTGAGTGTGTGTGTGAGAGAGTGTGTGTGTATGTGAGTGTGTGTCTGAATGTGTGTGAGTTTGTGTGAGTGTATAAGTGTGAGTGTGCGAGAGTGTGTGTTTGTGAGTGTGTGTGAGTGTGAGTGTTTCTGTTAGTGTGTGTGTGTGATTGTGTGTGTGAGTGAGCGTGTGTGTGTGATTGTGTGTGCGTGTGTGTGTGTTTGTGTGTGTGTGAGTGTGTATGTGTGTGTGAGTTTGTGTGTGTGAGTGTGTGTGTGTTTGTGTGTGTGTGAGTGTGATTGTGTGTGTGTGCGTGTGAGTGTGTGTGTGACTGTGTGTGTGACTGTGTGTGTGTGTGTATGGGTGTGTGTGAGTGTGCGTGAGTGTGTGTGTGTGAGTGTGTGTGTGTGTGTGTGTGAGTTTGAGCGAGCGTGTGTGTGTGTGAGTGAGTGTGTGTGAGTGAGCGCGTGTGTTTGTGTGTGATTGTGAGTGTGTGTGTGAGTGTGTGTGTGAGCGTGTATGAGTGTATGTGTGAACTTGTGTGAGTGCGAGAGTTTGTGTGTGTGAGTGTGTGTGTGTGACTGTGAGTATGCGTGAGTGAGTGTGAGTGTGTGTTTGTGTGAGTGTGTGTGTATATGAGTGTGAATGTGTGAGTGTGTGTCTGTGAGTGTGTGTGTGTGATAGTGTATGTGAGCGTATGTGTGCGATTGAGCATGTGTGTGTGTGTGATTGTGTGTGTTTGTGTGAGTGTGTGTGCGTGTGTGAGTGTGTGTGTGAGTGAGTGTGTGTGTGATTGTGTGAGTGTGTGTGAGATTGTGTGTGTGTGTGAGTGAGCATGTATGTGTGAGTGTGTGTGAGTGTGATTGTGTGAGTCTGCGTGTGATTGTGTGAGTGTGTGTGTGTGATTGTGTGTGTGTGATTGTGTGAGTGAGCGCGTGTGTGTGAGTGTGATTGTGTGAGTGTGTGTGAGTGTGTGTGTGTGTGTGTGAGTGTGTGATTGTGTGAGTGTGTGTGAGTTAGCGTGTGTGTGATTGTGTGAGTGTGTGTGAGTGTGTGTGTGAGTGTGATGATGTGAGTGTGTGTTTGTGTGAGTGAGTGTGTGTGTGTGAGTGTGAGAGTGTGTGAGTGTGTGTGATTGTGTGAGTGTGTGTGTGAGTGTGTGTGTGTGAGCGTGTGTGTGTGATTGTGTGAGTGTGTGTGAGTGTGAGTGTGTATGAGTGTGACTTTTTGTGTGTGTGAGTGTGTGTGTTTGTGTGTGTGTGAGTGTGTGTTTGTGTGAGTGTGTGTGTGTGAGTGTGATTGTGAGAGTGTGTGTGTGAGTCTGTGTGTGAGTGTGTATGCGTGTGAGTTGAGTGTGTGAGTGTGTGTGTGAGCGTGTGTGTGTGTGTGCGTGTGAGTGTGTGAGTGTGTGTGTCTGTGGGTGTGTGAGAGTGTGTGTGTGAGTCTGTGTGTGAGTGTGTGTGTGTGAGTGTGTGTGAGTGTGTGTGTGTGAGTGTGTGTGTGTGAGTGAGAGTGTGTGTGTGTGAGTGTGTGTGGGTGTGTGAGAGTGTATGTGTGAGTCTGTGTGTGAGTGTGTGTGTGTGTGAGTGTGTGTGAGTGTGTGTGTGTGTGTGAGTTGAGTGTGTGAGTGTGTGTGTGTGAGTGTATGTGTGAGTGTGTGTGAGTGTGAGTGTGTGTGTGTGTGAGTGTGTGTGAGAGTGTATGTGTGAGAGTGTGTGTGTGAGTGTGTGTGTGTGAGCGTGTGTGTATGTGTGTGAGAGTGTATGTGTGAGAGTGTGTGTGTGTGTGTGAGTGTGTGAGAGTGTATGTGTGAGAGTGTGTGTGTGTGAGCGTGTGTGCGTGTGAGTGTGTGTGTGAGTGTATGTGTGTGTGAGTGTGTGAGTGTGTGTGTGTGTGTGTGTGAGTGTGTGTGAGTGTGTGAGAGTGTATGTGTGAGAGTGTGTGTGTGTGTGAGCGTGTGTGCGTGTGAGTGTGTGTGTGAGTGTGTGTGTGAGTGTGTGTGTGTCTGAGAGTGTATGTGTGAGAGTGTGTGTGTGAGTGTGTGTGTGTAAGCGTGTGAGTGTGAGTGTGTGTGTGTGAGTGTGTGTGAGTATGTGAGTGTGTGTGAGTGTGTGTGAGTGTGAGTGTGTGTGTGAGTGTGTGTGTGAGTATGTGTGTGTGTGTGAGTGTGTGTGTGAGAGTGTGTGTGTGAGTGTGTGCACGTGTGTGCATGCGTGTGTGAGTGTGTGTATGAGTGTGTGTGTGTGTGTCAGTGTGTGTGTATGTGAGTGTGTGTGAGTTTGTGTGAGCGTGAGTGTGCGAGAGTGTGTGAGAGTGTGTGTTTGTGAGTGTGAGAGTGTGTTTGAGTATGTGTGTGTGTGAGAGAGCATGTGTGAGTGTGTGTGTGTGATTGCGTAAGTGAGTGTGAGTATGTGTGTGAGTGTGTGTGTCTGTGTGTGCGTAAGTGTGTGTGAGTGTTTCTGTGAGTGTGTGTATGTGTGTGTGCATGTGAGTGTGTGGGAGTGTGTGTGTGAGTGTAAGTGTGTGTGTGAGTGCTTGTGAGTGCGCGTGTGTGTGAGTGTGAGTGTGTGTGTGAGAGTGTGTGAATGTGTTAGTGGGTGTGTGTGAGTATGCGTGTGTGTGTGTGAGTGTGTCTGTGTGCGTGTGAGTGTGCGTGACTGGGTGTGTGAGAGTGTGTGTGTGTGAGTGTGCTTGTGTGTGAGTTTGTGTGTGAGTTTGTGTGTGTGACCGTGTGTGTGTGTGTGAGTGTTAGTGTGTGATGTGTGTGTGTGTGGGTATGCGTGAGTGTGTCTGTGTGCGTCTGTGTCTGTGTGTGTGAGTGTGTTTGAGTGTTTGTGTGTGTGTGTGAGTGTGTTAGTGTGTGTATGGGTGTGAGTGTGTGTATGAGTGTGTGAATGTGTGTGTGTGAGTGTGTGTGAGTGTGTGCGAGAGTGTGTGAGAGTTTGTGTGAGTGTGTGTGTGTGTGTGAGTGTGTGCATCCGTATGTGCGTGAGTATGTGTGAGTGTGTCTGTGTGTCTGTGTAAGTGAGTGTGGGTGCCTGTGTGAGTGTGTGCATGTGTGTGCATGTGTGTGTGAGTGCGTGTGTGTGTAAGTGTGTGTGTATGAGTGTGCGTGTCTGAGTATGCGTGAGTGTGTGTGTGTGTGAGTGTGTGTCTGTGAGTGTGTGTGTGTCTGTGTGTGAGTGTGAGTGCGTGTGTCTGTGTGTATGTGTGAGTATGTGCGTGTGTGTGTGTGAGATAGTGTGTGTGTATGTGAGTGTGTGTCTAAGTGTGTGTGAGTTTGTGTGAGTGTATAAGTGTGAGTGTGCGAGAGTGTGTGTTTGTGAGTGTGTGTGAGTGTGAGTGTTTGTGTGAGTGTGTGTGTGTGATTGTGTGTGTGTGTGAGTGAGCGTGTGTGTGTGATTGTGTGTGCGTGTGTGTGTGTGAGTGTGTATGTGTGAGTTTGTGTGTGTGAGTGTGTGTGTGTTTGTGTGTGTGAGTGTGATTGTGTGTGTGTGAGTGTGTGTGTGTGCGTGTGAGTATGTGTGTGACTGTGTGTGTGTGTATGGGTGTGTGTGAGTGTGCGTGAGTGTGTGTGTGTGTGTGTGTTTGTGAGTTTGAGCGAGCGTGTGTGTGTGTGTGAGAGAGCGTGTGTGTGTGAGTGAGCACATGTGTTTGTGTGTGATTGTGAGTGTGTGTGTGAGTGAGCGTGTGTGAGTGCGTGTGTGAGTGTGTGTGTGAGCGTGTGTGAGTGTATGTGTGAACTTGTGTGAGTGCGAGAGTTTGTGTGTGTGAGTGTGTGAGTGTGTGTGTGTGTGACTGTGAGTTTGCGTGAGTGAGTGTGAGTGTGTGTTTGTGTGAGTGTGTGTGTATATGAGTGTGATTGTGTGAGTGTGTGTCTGTGAGTGTGTGTGAGTGTGTGTGTAAGCATATGTGTGTGTGTGATAGTGTATGTGAGCGTATGTGTGCGATTGAGCATGTGTGTGTGTGTGATTGTGTGTGTTTGTGTGAGTGTGTGTGTGAGTGAGTGTGTGTGTGATTGTGTGAGTGTGTGTGAGATTGTGTGTGAGTATGTATGTGTGAGTGTGTGTGAGTGTGCGTGCGTGTGTTTGAGTGTGATTGTGTGAGTCTGCGTGTGATTGTGTGAGTGTGTGTGTGTGATTGTGTGTGTGTGATTGTGTGAGTGAGCGCGTGTGTGTGAGTGTGATTGTGTGAGTGTGTGTGAGTGTGTGTGTGTGCGTGTGAGAGTGTGATTGTGTGAGTGTGTGTGAGTGTCTGTGAGTGTGATTGTGTGAGTGTGTGTGTGATTGTTTGAGAGTGTGTGTGATTGTGTGTGTGAGTGTGATGGTGTGAGTGTGTGTGTTTGTGTGAGTGAGTGTGTGTGTGTGAGTGTGAGAGTGTGTGAGTGTGTGTGTGATTGTGTGAGTGTGTGTGTGTGAGTGTGTGTGTGTGAGCGTGTGTGTGTGATTGTGTGAGTGTGAGTGTGTATGAGTGTGAGTTTGTGTGTGTGTGAGTGTGTGTGTTTGTGTGTGTGTGAGTGTGTGTTTGTGTGAGTGTGTGTGTGAGTGTGATTGTGAGAGTGTGTGTGAGTCTGTGTGTGAGTGTGTATGCGTGTGAGTTGAGTGTGTGAGTGTGTGTGTGAGCGTGTGTGTGTGTGTGAGTGTGTGAGTGTGTGTGTGTGTGGGTGTGTGAGAGTGTGTGTGTGAGTCTGTGTGTGAGTGTGAGTGTGTGAGTGTGTGTGTGTGAGTGTGTGTGAGTGTGTGTGTGTGAGTGTGTGTGTGTGAGTTGAGTGTGTGAGTGTGTGTGTGTGAGTGTGTGTGGGTGTGTGAGAGTGTACGTGTGAGTCTGTGTGTGTGTGTGTGAGTGTGTGTGAGTGTGTGTGTGTGTGTGTGAGTTGAGTGTGTGAGTGTGTGTGTGTGAGAGTGTGTGTGTGAGTGTGTGTGGGTGTGTGAGAGTGTGTGT